>NC_133332.1:84081902-84206902 GCF_042186555.1 Aquarana catesbeiana
CTTTTCGAATTCACATTTCTCTGCCTTAAGATATAATTTGTGTTTTCTGAGGATCGAGAGAACCAGTTTGACGTGTACCCGATGCAGTTCCATGGTGGCTGAGAAAATGAGAATGTCATCTAGGTAAACTACTAGAAAGTTGTCTAGGTATTCGCGAAAAATATCATTCACTAAGTGTTGGAAAGTGGCCGGGGCATTGCAAAGTCCGAAGGCATTACCAGGTACTCATAATGTCCGAACCTGGATCTGAAGGCGGTCTTCCACTCGTCGCCCGCTCGGATTCGTATAAGATTGTATGCGCCACGCAGGTCCAGCTTGGAAAAGATGCGGGCGGATCTGAAACGTTGGAATAGTTCCGGGATGAGAGGAAGCGGGTACCAATTTTTAATGGTAATTTTATTCAATTCCCTGTAATCAATGCAAGGCCGGAGGGATCCATCTTCTTTCTCTACAAAGAAAATGCCGGCTCCGGCCGGTGATGAGGAGTAACGAATGAACCCTTTCTCAAGATTCTCGTCAATGTATGTTTTGAGGGCCTTCAATTCTGTTTCGGACAAAGGAAAAATGCTGCCAAAAGGAATTTCAGAACCCGGCAAAAGATCTATGGGGCAGTCATAAGGCCGATGGGGTGGTAGACGGTCGGCCTGTTGTTTATCAAACACATCTTTGGATTCCAGGTAGACTGCGTGTCACGTACCTGGTAGGTTTTGAGCCTGAAGTGCAGAGAGAGACCTTCCTTACAGCTCCCACTTCCGTTCCTCTGGAATGGAGACAGAGGGCACAGGAGTGAGGAGTGGTATGGGTGCCTGGCAGGATCAACAGTCACCAGAGGTTCAGGAGTGGTGGCACCCTCTGGAACCAGGAGCTGAAAGACTGGAGACTGGAATGCAGAATGGACCAAGAACCACGGCAGGTAAGTAGGCAGGAACTGAAGTACTGAACTGGAACCAGGAACAAGCAGTAGGTAGCAGACTGGAACGCTGGACTGGAACCAGGAACAAGCAGTAGGTAGCAGACTGGAACGCTGGACTGGAACCAGGAACAAGCAGTAGGTAGCAGACTGGAACGCTGGCCTGGAACCAGGAACAAGCAGTAGGTAGCAGACTGGAACGCTGGACTGGAACCAGGAACAAGCAGTAGGTAGCAGACTGGAACGCTAGACTGGAACCAGGAACAAGCAGTAGGTAGCAGACTGGAACGCTGGACTGGAACCAGGAACAAGCAGCAGGTAACAGACTGGATACTGGAGCGCTGGACTGGAACCAGGAACAAGCAGCAGGTAACAGACTGGATACTGGTATTAGGCAGAGGAATGGTCAAACAAGCCGGTGGCAGTGTTGCCAACCGCCCGTGTTTTTACGGGCAGCCCGTAAAAACGGGGCTATTTTTTCACGCCCGTGGAAATCCGTGAAAAAAAAAACATGCCCGTAAAATATGACGGCCCCGGCTCGGAACTGCGCATGTGCAGTTCCGAAGCATGCTGAGAGTCTCCGATCATTCCCGATGATCTCTCTGACACTGCTCACTGCTGCGCCTGCTTACTTGTGTGTCCTGTACCCTCCCCCTTCCTTCCACAGCGCGCCTTATTCGATTCTGCACAGGAGATGCTGGGAGGGGGAGGAGTGGAGTCAGCCTGCAGTGGAACAGGACGGACTGTAGTGTCTTCAGTTTAGCAGAGGAGGGTAAGCTACTGATTAGCTAAATCAATGTCTCTCATTGCCTTGTGGTCTTAGTGGGCAGGAGGAGGGGGGCAGAGAATGGGCTGTGTACAGTAGATCGTTTTTTGTGTCAGATATTTTAGAGCTTTGTTTCTAAAACTGATTAGGGAGGATTTTTTTCTGAGATCTCCCCCAATCTCTAAGTATTACCTGCACTACTCACCAGTCCAGCCCAGGCACAGCCTCTTTGGTCATTTCCAGAGTTACCACCTCATGTGTCTCCGGCACTACAAATCCCAGCATGCCAGGAGGGGAGGCAGCAGCAGCAGCAATATGATTTAGCTGATTTTCTGATGAAAAGTGCTGCTGTATATTGTGTCTATATAGTGTGTGTACTGTTTGCTCATAATACAATTGATTATGTATTGTGCTTGATGGTCTTGAGGTGTTTATTCCTATATTTTTTATCTGAATAAGCAGTAGTGAGCACATTTGGTCTCCTGTATTATATCCGCAGCCTCTGACCGTCTTCTGTATTATATCCGCAGCCTCTGACCGTCTCCTGTATTACATTCGCAGCCTCTGACCGTCTCCTGTATTATATCCACAGTCTCTGACCGTCTCCTGTATTATATCCACAGTCTCTGACCGTCTCCTGTATTATATTCGCAGCCTCTGACCATCTCCTGTATTATATCCACAGTCTCTGACCGTCTCCTGTATTATATCCACAGTCTCTGACCGTCTCCTGTATTATATCCACAGTCTCTGACCGTCTCCTGTATTATATCCACAGTCTCTGACCGTCTCCTGTATTATATTCGCAGCCTCTGACCGTCTCCTGTATTATATCCACAGTCTCTGACCGTCTCCTGTATTATATCCACAGTCTCTGACCGTCTCCTGTATTATATTCGCAGCCTCTGACCATCTCCTGTATTATATCCACAGTCTCTGACCGTCTCCTGTATTATATCCACAGTCTCTGACCGTCTCCTGTATTATATCCACAGTCTCTGACCGTCTCCTGTATTATATCCACAGTCTCTGACCGTCTCCTGTATTATATCCACAGTCTCTGACCGTATCCTGTATCATATTCGCAGCCTCTGACCGTCTCCTGTATTATATCCACAGTCTCTGACCGTCTCCTGTATTATATTCGCAGCCTCTGACCGTCTCCTGTATTATATCCACAGTCTCTGACCGTCTCCTGTATTATATCCACAGTCTCTGACCGTCTCCTGTATTATATCCACAGTCTCTGACCGTCTCCTGTATTATATTCGCAGCCTCTGACCGTCTCCTGTATTATATCCACAGTCTCTGACCGTCTCCTGTATCATATCCACAGTCTCTGACCGTCTCCTGTATTATATCCACAGTCTCTGACCGTCTCCTGTATTATATCCACAGTCTCTGACCGTCTCCTGTATTATATCCGCAGTCCCTGACCGTCTCCTGTAGTATATCCGCAGTCTCTGACCGTCTCCTGTAGGATAAAACCCACCCAGAGCCACCAAGCTGGAGCCTTTTGACTGATTCCTGCACGGTGCAACTGAGAGGAGGTCAGTGACAGCTCCGCCAGGCCAGGCTGAGGGGGATCACTGATGTAAGGGGGGAGTGAATACAATAATGTAAGGGGGCACTGATATAAAGGTTTCCATCTATATTAGTAACTCCCCTTACCTTCACTCTATGCACTCTACGGAAGGTGGTCTCTGGTCACCAGAGTGCCCCCACATCAGCGTTCCTGGCATTCCCTTTTACATCAGTCAGCAGGATTCCCCCTTACAGTGCAAGGGGGAACTCAATCTGCGGACCCTGATGTAATTGGGAACTCTGATGTAAAGGGAACACAGTGGACTCTGATATAAGGTGGTCTCTGGTCACCAGAGCCCCCCCTCTACATCAGAGTTCCACCTTAGATCATGATTTGCAGCGTTCCCCTTTACATAAGAGTTTTGTTTCACTGTAAGGGGGAATCCTGCAGACTCTGATGTAAGGGGGAACTCTGTGCTGACTGGGTTCTAGTACCCTAACTTAAACACATTGCTAATAGCACTAGATATGTGTTCATAGTTTAAATATTGATATTTTCACTGTTTAGCACTGAAAACTGCAATTTTAGGTACTTTTTTGCAATGACAGTAAAAAAATGCGGCTGCCAGTAAATGTCATGATTATTTGCCAGTAAAAAATTGGTGCTGTTTGTAAATTTTGGTGTCCTGCCAGTAAATTTTGCTTCGTAGGGTTGGCAACACTGGCCGGTGGTCGGTATTGGGCGGACAGCAGAGGTACCAGGGATAACACAGAAGAATGGTCAGACAAGCCAAAGGGGTCCGGTGCAGGCAGATAGCAGGATGGTCTAACAGGAAGCCGGGTCAGATAACAGAAGGATACAGATCAGATCAGGTTTTGGCACACAGAACGCTGTAGAGCAGACAGCGGGGATTAAGTGTGACAGGCAGGTTTAAATAGCCCACCTGACGCCAGCGGGAGTGCGCGCGCGCGTGCCCGTGCATGACAGCACCCGTGAACGCGCGCGCATGCGCGGTAGAGCCCGTGGCCGTGTTTCCGTGAGCCTGGGGCGCCGATTACTGGCAGGATCTTCATGACATTGCCCCCTCCCCCAGGGCAGCCCCCGGATGCCCCTTTGGGGAAATTTCTCTGGATGGGACCTTTTAAAAGATTGCAACAGATCTTCAGCATGAATATTGTCCTCAGGTTCCCAAAAATTTTCTTCGGGACCAAACCCCTTCCATTTTATCAGGAATTGATTCTGGTTACCTCTCTTCCTATGGTCCATGATAGCTTCCACCTCGAATTCCTCCTCACCATCTACCAAAATTGGATCAGGAGGATCCGTACTTTGGCCTGGAAATGGATTGATAATGGAGGGTCTGAGCAGAGACACATGAAATACTGGGTGAACCTTCAATGAATCAGGGAGTTCGAGTTCATATGCCACCTCATTAATTCTCTGTTTGACAGGGAATGGTCCAAGAAACTTGGGACCCAACTTCCTTGAGGGGCAGGCCAGCCTGAGGTTTATTGTAGATAACCATACCTGGTCCCCGGGTGTAAGTAATAGTTCACCTCGCCTCTTCTTATCGAAGGTTGACTTATTGTACTCCTGGGTCCTGGTCATGGTCTCCTGCAAAACTTGGTTATTGGAAGTAAAGAAATTCAGTTTCTCCTGAACTGCGGGTACTGTACACTCTGGAAGAGAATTAGGTAAAAATGAAGGATGGAAACCGTAATTTGCAAAAAATTGAGTCTGTTTGATAGCGGAATGAATAGAATTGTTGTAGGCAAATTCAGCCAATGGGAGCACAGAAATCCAATCATCTTGGGCAAAAGAAGAAAAACAGCGTAAATATTGTTCAAGAGTTTGGTTTGTTCTCTCTGTTTGCCCATTAGTCTGGGGATGATAAGCAGATGAAAATGAAAGCTCAATGTTCAGTGTCTTGCATAGAGACTTCCAGAATCGGGAGGTAAATTGTACCCCCCGATCTGAAACAATATTGACTGGTACCCCGTGGAGCCTGATGACTTCTTTGATGAATGCCTGTGCCGTTTCTGTAGCTGAGGGGGTGCCCTTCATTGGGACAAAGTGGGCCATCTTTGATACCCGGTCCACTATGACAAAAATCGAGGTGAAGCCCCCGGCCGGAAGTAGTTCAACAATAAAGTCTATAGATAGCATTTTCCATGGCCTATCTGGGACAGGCAATGGTTTTAGCAATCCCCATGCCTTGGTTCTGTAACCCTTGTTCCTAATACAGGTGGTACAGGATTCTACAAATTTCTTACAATCCTCGTGTAACTGAGGCCACCAGAAGGTACGCTGTACCAGATCAGTGGTCTTAGCTACGCCGAAATGCCCAGCCAGTGCATTGTCATGACAGAGTTCCAATAGTGGAACTCGTAGTGTTCCAGGTATAAAAATCCTATTCTCGTGCCAAAGTAACCTATCCTTAACTTGGAGTTCTGGCCCAATGGAAGATCCCAATTCCACGGAAGCCTGCTTAATCTGGGAAAGCAGGTTTCCCTGAAGCAAAAGAAAATTCCCCGGGGACAGAATTGTGTCCGGAGGGGAAACTTCTTGGGTCTTGTGAAACATCCTGGATAGGGCATCGGGTTTGGTGTTTTTGTAGCCAGGGCGGTAAGTGACATGAAAAGAGAACCTGGAGAAAAAGAGAGCCCACCTGGCCTAACGTGGCTTCAACCTTTTTGCAGATCTCAAATACTCCAGGTTCTTATGATCAGTAAAAATTAAGACTGGGTGAGCGTCTCCTTCCAGAAGATAGCGCCACTCCTCTAACGCTGATTTGATTGCCAACAACTCTCTGTCACCTACATCATAATTTCTCTCTGCTGAAGACAACTTACAAGAGAAGATGGCCACAGGATATAACAGGGCCTTAGTTCCCTGTCTTTGGGACAACACTGCCCCCACAGCAATTTCAGATGCGTCCACCTCAAGTACGAACGGCAGAGAGGAATCTGGATGCTTTAGTACAGAGGCAGAAGTAAAAGGGCCTTAAGGGTCTCAAAAGCCTTTTGGGCTTCAGTAGACCAGTGGAAGCGTGTTCCCTGTTTAGTTAACTGTGTGATGGGTGTAATGATGGCTGAAAACCCCATAATAAATTTTTGGTAAAAATTGGCGAATCCAACGAATCGTTGGATTCCCTTTTTGTCTGTAGGAACTGGCCAATCTAGGACTGCAGCGACCTTTTGAGGGTCCATCTTAATGCCTTTACTGGAAATGATTAACAGCAAAAATGGAATACTTTCCTGTTCGAATTCACACTTCTCAGCCTTTGCATATAAGCCATGTTGTCGAAGCCGGCCCAACACACTTCTGACGTGCCTGCGGTGAGATTCAAGGGAACAAGAAAAAATGAATATGTCGTCTAGGTAAACGATAACGAACAGATCTAGAAAGTCTCGCAAAACATCATTGATGAAATATTGAAATGTAGCAGGGGCATTGCACAGACCGAAGGGCATCAGCAGGTATTCAAAATGTCCATAGCGGGTACGAAAAGCGGTCTTCCATTCGTCTCCGCCCCTGATACGAACCAGATTGTAGGTCAAGCTTAGTAAATATGGTGGCAGTTCCAAGTCTTTGGAATAATTCTGGTTCCAGAGGAAGAGGATAACGTTTTTTTACAGTGATTTTATTTAGTTTGCGGTAATCCACACATGGTCTAAGGGTATTATCCTTCTTCTGTACAAAGAAGATGCCTGCACCTGATGGAGACGTGGACGGACGAATGAAGCCCTTCTTTAGGTTCTCATCGATGTATTCCTTTAGTGCCCCTTGTTCCACCTCAGTCAAAGGGAAAATTCTTCCAAATGGAATCTCAGCACCAGGGAGTAACTCGATAGGATAGTCATAGGCCCGGTGAGGAGGCAAGGCCTCTGCCCCCTCCTTACTGAATACATCTAGGAAATCATGATAAGCTGCGGGGATGGAGAGATGTAGACTGGAATCTGTGTCTAGGCAGAGCAAGGTAGGGTTCTCCTGAACGTCCTGAATTCTGCAAGACTGCTGACAATATGAAGAGGAAAAGCTAACCTCACCTGTGGCCCAGTTAATGTCAGGGTTGTGAGCTTGCAACCAAGGCATGCTGAGGATTAAGGGAAACAGGGGTGAAGCGATGATATCCAGGCATAGTAATTCTTGATGAGAATTGGATATAGAAACGGTATCGGAACAGTCTCTTGGGTAACAGGTCCAGATTTGATGGCGGTTCCATCAGCCAGATGAATGGAAAGTCCATAGGCCTTAGGCAACAGGGGGATCTGGTGTTTAGTAGCAAAAAGAGAGTTCATGAAACAGCTGCAAGCTCCAGAGTCAATAATGGCGGTTATTTGCAGAGTCTCTCCTGGAAGCTGTAACAGGATAGAGAGAGCAAGGTGAGTAGTATTCTTGGCCAGAGGTGCAACATAGTCAGTGGACAGGGATAGGCACTTACGGAGCTTAAGAGGACAGTTCCTGACGTAGTGCCCAGGTTCCCCGCAGTACAGGCACAAATTATTCATCCGACGACGTTGACGTTCCTCCTGGGTAAGAGAAGGCCGCAGGACCCCCAACTGCATAGGCTCAGGTAGGTTAAACGTGGAGGTAGATGGTGTTGGTGACGTATGATGAGGAACTTTTGGAGTCACCCAGGTTGGGCGAGAAGGTCCCATAGCTCTCTCAGCCCTACGTTCGCTTAAGCGTTAATCGATCTGAATGGCTAGATCGATCAAAGCATTCAAAGTCTGTGGTGTACCCACCCTGGCCAACTCATCCTTCAAAGAATCAGAAAGTCCCATTTGAAACTGATAGCGGAGAGCTGCATCATTCCAATTTGTGTCTGCACTCCACCTTCTGAATTCAGTCCTCTGCTGCCCTGCGACCTTGTTGAAGGGTGTGCAAAGCAGTCTCTGCAGTCACAGAGAGCTGGGGGTCTTCATATAACTGGCCCAGTGCGTCAAGGAAGGTGGGGAGGTTGGTCAGGGATACATCTTTTTGCTCCAAGAGGCGATGGGCCCAGGTTTGGGGGTCGCCTGTAAGTAGAGAAATTATGTAGCCCACCTTGGTGGCCTCCAGGGAAAAGGTACGTGGCTGAAGAGCAAAGAACAATTCGCAGGAATTGCGGAAGGCCCTGAATTTATGTCGATCCCCGGAGAATCGTTCAGGTGTCGGAACTTTGGGTTCTGGAGGGAGCATCACCACCGTTGAGGAGGGCCCAACTGAAGAAGCGGGAGCAGGAGGAACTCCCTGGACCCCAATAGGGTTAGATAAAGTTAACACTCGTTCCTCCAGCCGGGTGTATCCTTGCTGCAGATTCTTGACTGCTTCAGTCAATCCCGCCAGGTGTGCACATAGTTCCTCCATGGGAGAGGTTCCCTGCTCAGGCTCAGACATGGCTGTCTGCTACTGTCACGTACCTGGTAGGTTTTGAGCCTGAAGTGCAGAGAGAGACCTCCCTTACAGCTCCCACTTCCGTTCCTCTAGAATGGAGACAGAGGGCACAGGAGTGAGGAGTGGTATGGGTGCCTGGCAGGATCAACAGTCACCAGAAGTTCAGGAGTGGTGGCACCCTCTGGAACCAGGAGCTGAAGAGGAGACTGGAATGCAGAATGGACCAGGAACCACAGCAGGTAAGTAGGCAGGAACTGAAGTGCTGAACTGGAACCAGGAACAAGCAGTAGGTAGCAGACTGGAACGCTGGACTGGAACCAGGAACAAGCAGTAGGTAGCAGACTGGAACGCTGGGCTGGAACCAGGAACAAGCAGTAGGTAGCAGACTGGAACGCACAGTGGTGTAGTGGTTAGCACTTTCACCTAGCAGCAATAGGGTCGCTGGTTCAAATCCCGATCACGACACCATCTGCCTGGAGTTTGCATGTTCTCCCCGTGCCTGCGTGGGTTTCCTCCGGGTACTCCGGTTTCCTCCCACACTCCAAAGACATGCTGGTAGGTTAATTAGATCCTGTCGAAAAATTGGCCAAATATGTGTATGTTGTATGTGTATGTGTTTGTAAGCGTGTCAGGACCCCATGGGGCAAAGGACTGCGCTATACTGCAGATGGACACCGGCAGCAAAAAGCACCCTGAGGCGATTCAGTTCGCATAGGTAGCGCTATACAAGTCACTCATTCATTCATTCATTCAACGCTGGACTGGAACCAGGAACAAGCAGCAGGTAACAGACTGGATACTGGAGCACTGGACTGGAACCAGGAACAAGCAGCAGGTAACAGACTGGATACTGGTATTAGGCAGAGGAATGGTCAAACAAGCCGGTGGTTGGTATTGGGCGGACAGCAGAGGTATCAGGGATAACACAGAAGAATGGTCAGGCAAGCCAAGGGGTCCGGTGCAGGCAGATAGCAGGATGGTCTAACAGTAAGCCGGGTCAGATAATAGAAGGATACAGATCAGAGCAGGTTTTGGCACACAGAACGCTGTAGAGCAGACAGCGGGGATTGAGTATGACAGGCAGGTTTAAATAGCCCGCTTGACGCCAGCGGGAGTGCGCGCGCGCGTGACAGCACCCGTGAACGCGCACGCATGCGCGGTAGAGCCAGTGGCCGTTTTCCCGTGCGCCTGGAGTGCCGATTACTGGCAGGATCTTCATGACACTGCGGGTACATGTTGGAGACTATCGGACATGGTTGCAATGGTTGAAACAGAGGCTGGGGCCGGAAGAAGGCAATGTCTGGAGCAGTATTGGGATGAAAAAGAGACTTCTTTCTTGTTCCAATTGATTTGTGGTTCATGGGCTTGTAGCCATGGGAGCCCCAAGATAATGGGGAACATGGGAGAAGAGATAATATCAAAGCGCAGATATTCTTGGTGGCCCGTATCAGTGGTGGTAAGGATGGGTCTGGTTTCCTGAGTAATAGGCCCAGAGCGGGGGAGAGACCCATCGGCTAGGTGGACCTGCAACAAAAAGCACTCACATGTAGACAAATGGGCTGCACACCCCATAAAATGCTTAAAAAACTACGAGAACCCCCTATCGGGGCTTTAAAGCAGCCAATGAGATGCAGTATAGATAATTGAAAAAATTGATTTTATTGGTACAAAAAGTATAAAGAACGTATTATAAAATCGCTAAATGAATTCTGACAGTTTGAGTCAGGACATAAACTGGATATAGCATAAAATTGCAGTGGACTATGCCTGTAATTAGAACCAATGCAAAATACAATGTATTAAAGGGCAACCACAGTTTCCTCAAATGTTGAATCCTTAGAATTGATAACAACAGACAATGCCTATGAATAAGGGCAATATACAATACAGTATATGTAGGACAACGAGAGTTGTATGTATAAATTCTGACGCGTTTCGACCCTTGCTGGGTCTTCTTCAGAGGATGGTTGTCCACTGTGAAAAAGTCAACATATATCAAACATAACATCAGATTTAACAATAACAAACCTGTATATGTATACCATGTAACATATCTGCATAGGTTATATAATTACCTATCACAGGGTTCCTGGCAATTTAGAGTGTTTAAGGTGATGCGATTCCTCCTATGTTCCCTTGTCTCCCCCGTGTCAGGCCAACTCCCCAGGGAACGGGCGGTGGACCAAATATGTCTTGCGAGGGATCACGCCTACATGCCCCCCATACAGGAGGGGGAGAGAGAGAAAAAGGGACAGCGGATGGCCCGAACTGCACCCCGATGGGTTCACGTTAGTACTAGAAACAAAGTGAAAAACGAGGGGTCAATTAATTCTTCCACATAGTTGGAAGTTCCCCTATTATGGGGCTGTATAGTTTTGTTAAATTATGGGTCCATGGGTATGCAGGAAAGCAAATGCTGAAGATAAGAGGAAGAAAGGGGGGGGAAATGGGGACGGAGAAGAGGGGAGGGGGGAGAGCATGGTGGGAAGGGGAAAAAAAAAAGGGGGGGAAGGGGGGAAAAGGGAAGAGGGGGAGGGGGAGAAAAAGAGGGGGGAGGGGGAGAAAGCGTGTAAGGGGAAGTGAGGAAAAAAGGAAAAACGGGGGAAAGGGTAAGCCATGCGGTGTAAGTGAATAGCAGGAATGAACAGACAAATAGCAAATGCCCTGCTGCCCATCAAGAACCATACAGCATAAGGATATATGGAAAAAACAATAGGGTAACAGTGCCTGAAGTCCACCAGTGAATGAACCAAGTGAAAGGGGAAAGACCAGCCTAGGCTGGATAGGGAGTGAAGGGAAAAGGGAGGGAGACTGGGGGAGTAAGGGAGGGGAGGGGGGGGGGGGAGGGGAGGTTTGGGGAGGGAAGGAAGGGAAAGAATGGAGAGGGGGGAGGGGGGGAGGGGAGGGGAGGGGAAAAATGGGTGAGGGGGGGGGGGGAAGGGAGGAGAGGGAGGAGAAGGGAAGGGAGGAGTGATAGGTGGTGGCATAATGTGGGGGTATGGGGGAATGGCAGTGAGTGAGCGGGGGAGGAAGGGAAGTGTGGGGGCTAAAAGTGAGAAAAACAAGGAACAAAGAGTGCACAACCCTCCACCAAAACAATCAGTGAATGATGCAAACAGTGACAAAGTGCAGTGGTGGTAGCGGAGCTGATTACCCAGTCAATCGAACCGGAGTAGATGGATTGATATATTCCTGGTTCTAGAAGGTTAGAGTAAGAATAATAAATCGTGGCTGAATAAAAAAATAATTTAGGGAGAAAAAAATGCTGGGGAGTTGAATGGAAACGTTAAGGTCGTTTCAAGTGTACTTACCAATCTGTCAGATCGGTGGGTGCATCGCCTGGCATCGCAAAGTTGAAAAAGATTCAATAAAGTTCCCCTGGGATTTGCTGCATTGATAGGGAGTGTCAATTGACTAACTCCCGTCAGGTGCAGATATACGAGCGCATCCCTCCCTCCTCCCTCTCCATTGGGGGAAAGAGCGACACAGCTGTGCGCTCTGACGTGGTCCCCCCGGCGTTCCGGAGGAGATAATACCCTCGGGTGTCCCCGTCGCACGCATGCGCACTAGGGTGCGCGCGCGTGAGCACGGCGTCCGGAAGGGATCCGGGACGCCGCTGGCAGGATGAGAAGCACCTGGATCAAGGTGTTGCCACCTAGTGGGCGCATATAGGAGACGCAGGGCCCAAGCGTCGCCTCTCTCATCCTGCCAGGAGGGCATAGAAGGTGCACCCCTGCCCCCCAGAGGGAAAACACAGGCACTGAAGGGGAGGCAGCCGAGGACATAGAGCCAAGCAGCCATAAATTATGTGCAATGTAAAAGGATGGTAATACAATGTGGCACAAACGGTCCATGTCACTTATTCACTGGGTACTGCATACAGGGTCTATATAATTTGAATTAGCTACTGGCTGACCATAATCTATACACCGTACTCTGCATGTCATTATCTCCTAGGAGATGGTTACACAGTTATAGTGGCATCGTCCTATTGCAATTACATAATCACGTAGCACACTGTACAGAAAAGAAGAAAAAGAAAAATTACATAATACCTAAATTACATAATACATATAAAGAACTATGAACTGTTTTTAGGCTTGATTTTTCTAAAAAATAGGACATTGCGGAGTATAAAACCCACTTTATTAAGTTCCATAACATACACGAAGAAATATACCTCATACATTCAAGAGTAATGAGGAAGATGGTAGTAGAGATATTAGTTGCACGTAGGGAAAACCAGGCAGGAGTAGGTTCAAGACTGGAGATGCTGATTATGGTAGATGGTAGTAGAGATATTAGTTGCACGTAGGGAAAACCAAGCAGGAGTAGGTTCAAGACTGGAGATGCTGATTAAGAGGTGTATTGTGGGAAGCTCAACTCTAGTCTGCATGGAGGGGGGGTTGACAAGGGAAGGGGAAGAAACAAGAAGAGGGAAATGAGAAAAAAATTGGTGATATTATATCTTTTCTCACGTTTCCACAGAACACTGCGGCACGTACAGAATGGAAGGTCCTTTCCCATACATTCATTGTGTCTTTGTGATGAGAACCCCTGCAAAAAAGGGGCAAACGAAATCGATTCCTTTAAACCCGGTGGAGAGGTGGCCTGTAACTGGAATAACCATCTCTGCTCTTTTTGCAGCAGAGACTTATTCCAGTCGCCACCTCTAGTTGGAATCTAGTTGGAATCTGTATTTTGTAAAGGGCCACAAAAGTGACTCTAGGGACTCTGTAATTGTGTGTAAAGATTATATGGCTCCCAATGGGGAGATACGAGTTCCCTACCTCCATGCTATAGACATGTTGGGAAATGCATTTCCAGAATTCCTGCCTGGTTTTCCCCACATAGTAGGCACCACATTCACATTCCATCAGATATACTATTCCACGAGTGTGGCAGTTCACAAACTGTGTAGGTGTGAATGTGTTTCCATTGGGTAGAACAAAGATTTTATCTTGCTTGATAAGTGAACAGTATGAATAGTGTCCACAGGGGAAAGAACCCACTATGGAACGGTGCTTCGATCTCTTATTTTCGTTGGTGTATTCGCTCCGAACGAGTTTGTCACGTAGTGACATAGCCCTTTTGTAAGTTATGGTAGGTTTGGTGGACCTGTAGACTTTGGTCTTTAGTGGTTAGAGGAACATGCAAGCTTGCGTCTAGTGAGGCATCCAAAAAACAGCTACATGCTCCGGAGTCAACTATAGCGGGTAGGTGAGCTTCCTTTTCCGGTAGCTGTAAGGAGACAAGGAGAGTAACTTAAGACTGAGAAAAACCGGAGACTTGTTGGTTAATAGCAGGCTGTGGGTAGAACTTACTAGGTCTCACGGGGCAGGAACGGAGGAAATGTCCAGAGCCCCTACAGTAAAGGCACAGATTGCCCTGGCGCCTTCGTAATCTTTCCTCAGAAGTGAGTGGGGCACGAACTAGACCAAGTTGCATCGGCTCAACTTCAGGAGTGGTGGAGACTAGTGGAGCCGTGTAGGATGGATGGACGGGAGTCGGTTTAGGCATCATCCAGGTAGGGCGAGGAGTTTGGAAATGCTCTGCAAGTCGCTCACACATGCGACGATCCAATTTAGTGATGATTTGGATGAGGTCTTCCAGGGAATCAGGGGTCTCAATCCTGGCCAGCTCATCCTTCAATGCTTCAGACAGCCCTTGACGGAACTGGTACTTGAGGGCAGGTTCATTCCAGCCAGTATCGGCTGAACATTTCCAGAACTCTACGATATAGTCCTCTACCGGTCTTCGTCCTTGGCTTAGGTTATGCAATAAGGCTTCGGCCGTGGTCGTGCGCTGGGGGTCGTCGCATAGCTGTGCCATACCTTCGAAGAAGGTATCTACTGAATTTAGCATGGGGTTCCTCTGTTCCATTAAGCTATGAGCCCAAGCTTGCGGTTCATCAGCCAAGAGGGAGATGATGAAGCCGACCTTTACCACCTCTGAAGAAAAAGTCCTGGGTGGCAGAGCCAGATACAGGGAGCAAGCATTTTTAAAAGCCCTGAACTTCTTACGATTGCCGGAGAATCGCTCTGGTGTGGGAACCCTGGGTTCTGGAGAGGCCATGACCACGGTAGGATTAGTTAGTAACTGAGGAGAAGAGACTCCGCTGGGAGGTACAGAGGCTGCAGCAGGAGCTGCAGATGGTCCGGAAAGTTGTTGAAGGCGGCCATCAATTTGGGCGTAGCTGTCTTGCAATTTTTGGATGGCCTCAGTGAGAGCCGAGACCTGCTGACACAGGATTTCCAATGGGGAACGCGCTCTGTCGGCCTCTGACATGGCTGGTTTGTACTGTCACTGATAGTACTCACGAGGCCGAGATTCCGAGAGCGGTTCGCCCTTGCGACTAAGCGCAGTCCGCCCCCCTGGAGGTGATACAGGGAGGGAACGGCACAAAGAGGCACAGGCTACCCCAACGGACTGCAGGTGACTTGCTTGTGGGGTCTTCGGTAGAGAAGAGCCGCTGTGCAGGTACCGGTAGGCAAGATGCAGCTGGAGACAACAGGTAGAAAGTCCAGAACGAGGCTGAGGGTCAAACACCGTGACCGTGATATTGAGCTGCAGGATTTGCAGAGTGGTATTTCAAGATACGGGTAGTCTAGGTACAGGCAGGTAATCAGGCTAGGAGACAGGAGACAGTCCAGGTAACAGGCCGAGGGTCAAACACAGGAGACTGGTGGGAAATCCGATAAACAAGCCGAGGTCAGGTCTGGGAGAGAAGTAGAGAAATCCAAAGGCAAATCCGGGTCACAACAGGTAATCAGGCAGAGATACAGGATACAGGTTCAGGTAACACAGGAAGCTGAGACAAACCAGCAACTTGTTTGATTCTTTGAGCGCCTTTTATAGGCTGCCCAGGGAATCACGCCCAGAGTCCCTCTGTGTTGCGACAGGATTAGTATGTCGTCTAAGTAGTGCAGGACCCTGACCCCTTTCTCCCAGAAGGGAGCCAGGATGGCCACTAAAACTTTGGTAAAAGTTCTGGGGTCTGATGAAATTCCAAATGGGAGACATTGGAACTGAAGGCACAGATCACCCACTTTGAACCGGAGAAAAGGTTGGAAATGATGGTGGATGGGGATGTGAAGGTATGCGTCTTGGAGATCTATAGAGACCATCCAATCCCCTGGCTGTACTGACAGAATTACTATGTTCAGAGATTCCATTTTGAAATGCTCTATTCGAATGTAACTGTTTAGCCTCTTTAGGTCCAGTACGGGCCTCCAGCCTCCTGATTTCTTGGGTACTAAAGAGATTGGGGAATAGAACCCCGAGTGTCTTTCCAAGTCAGGTACTGGCAGAACTGCCCTCTGATGAAGAAGTATTTGGATACACTGAAAGAGAATTTGCTTCTTTTCCTTGGAGGTCGGAATCTTTTTAGGTTGGAAAGAAAAGGGTGGAGAATGGCTTTTGAATTTCCAGAAATGCCCTCGCACAACCATGGAGATTGCCCATGGATCCGTGCAATTTTCCACCCAAACCTGGGGCAAAAGACCTTACTGCTCTTACTGGACCGGTTTGGGTGGGTAAGGAGTTAAAAAGACTTCTGGTTCTCAACCGCTGATGTTGAAGCCTTCGGTTTCCCCAACTTAAGAAAAGTGGCTTGTGAGCGCTTCCAGCCTCTTCTGTATTCCTTACAGGGACGGTATGTTCTGGCATCCCTAGATCTTTGCTGGGTGACTGGACGTGAAGCGAATCTCCTTTTCCTATTCCTATCCTGGGGAATTAGGCCACTTTTGCCACCTGTGACTCTGGTAATGGCAGTATCCATTTTCTTGCCGAACAGGGCCTTACCATTGTATGGGATGCGACACCAGGACTGTTTTGAAGATGGGTCCGCTGACCATGGCTTTAACCATAACGCCTTCTGGCTGTGATGGAGTATAGCATGGCCCTGGAGGAACACCTCAGGATATCGATGGCTCCTTCTGCCATAAAATCAGAGGCTAGCTTCAACTCATCCAGTGCTTTGATGATTTTGTCTGCACCCAAGCCTCGCCTGAGGGCCGTCTTGATATTATCTGACCATACTCTGGTGGTCGATCTGAGCCGATCCTGCGATCCAGGGGGTCCCTGAAGGAGACTATATCTTCTAAAGGCAATGTTGTGTTCCTGGCTAATCTCATGACCGGCGCGTCCACAGTCGGCAGAGTCAAAGAGCTGAGCATCTGCCTCCGCCAGCGGGTAAAGTTTGAGAAACCGATTGTAGGGTCTCTTGTCCACTTTCCGCCACTCGTCCGTAACCACTTCCTTAATTTCGTCCATCAAAGAGAAGTTTGAAACTTTCTTTGTCAGGTGAGGGAAATATTTTTTAGTTTTGGACAGAGGTTCCGTATCTTCCTCACACTGAATCGCATCTTTAACTGCGATAATAAATGGATCCCCTAAAGCGAAATCAAATGATGATGAATTCTCTTCGGCTGTAATTGATTCGTCCTCTGAATTAGCTTCCAAACTGGGTCGGAGAAAAGGTGTCTCCACCACCCTAAGGTATGCTGGGGTGACTTTCGACTGCTGAGGGAAGCATGTGCAGAAGATGAGTGCGCATGACCAGAGCTTCTGTGACCTCCTGACCTATCGGCAGAATCTCTGTGGGAAGATCTGCGAGATGATTCTCGGTGTGGGCTGTGGAAGTAAAAGAACAAATGGGATATTTCCATATGGCCCAAGAAAGCTCTTTTAAATGAAGAAACTTACCTGTTTGTTGCAGCCCTTACCTAGTGGTATGTAGAGAATCTTTCTTTTGATACAGCATTATGACATCAGAGACAGCTAAGGCATAGAAAAGCGATAAAAAATTAAATAAATATACATGCATATATACATACATGCACAACATGTACACACATACATATATATATATATATATATATATATATATATATATATATATATATATATATATACACACATAAATACACCTCAAAACCCTACCTTGGCCAGGCTCCATAATAGGAAGGTAGGTAGGAAGGAAGGTATAAGGTGGAGAAGACACCAGGAGATGTCTTCCCTCTGTCTTCCCTCTGACAGCCTGGCCTAAATGCTACTCCAGGCTGTTTAAATAGAAGATCTCGGTTAGGGTGTACCAAGATGGCCGCTGCTAAGCCTCAATAGGCTACTGTGCATGCGCCGTGATGTTCTGCCGTGACCCCCCCTCCCCCGAGGTGATGAAATTGTGCTCAGAGGTGCTCGCAAAGCTTCCACACACACAGGCGGGGGCAGCAGCCAGAGCAGGAAGAGGCTGTGAGGGGCTGCTGGCAGTTCCAGAGAGCAAGCTATGGAAGAGGAGTGCAGTATGCCGGCCTGGTTGGAAGCAGATACACTGGAGGCCCCAGGCAGGTACCTCTGGGATAGTCAGCCCAAGAGACAGAGGCGAATGAAAAGCTCCTGGATCTCTCCATATACCCCAAAAAGATCCACAGAAAAACGGGCTCCCATACTTATATGGTGCATTTAGCAACCCAAGTAATGGCACTCCATACTGAAGGAGAGCATGAACCTGCAATGGTCACACCATATGTCGGTGAGGTAGGGCTGGACTGTGATCCTGCAGGGATGAGGACAGGAAAAAGAATACCTGAGGGGGGGAGTAACTCTTTTTTTTAAAGAGTTACGTGGTTCTATGGGTTGGTCGAGGGTGGAGCCACCAACCATTGGTATGCTGCCATGGAGGCACCAGGAAAACAATATTAATAATCAAATATTAATATTTATTTAAAACAAAAAGTAAATTTATGAACAAAATAACAGACGTTCAAAAAATGTAAATATTTACATATAAATGTAATCATATAGCTTTAATGAAATGCCATCTCAGATGCATCATAGTCACCGGAATATAGAAAACCCACGTAAGAACCGTTCGGATCTGGAAATACTTCTCTCACAACTTTTACGGCACAAGATTGAATCACCCTTCTGTTGCCCTTCCCTTAAAATCCATAGATCCATGCAATGAATGCGCGGTATGCCTTTTATATATATATAAAAAAATTACTAAAGATGATAGTAAAATGCATACTATGATGGAGTTATATTTTTTTTACAGTAAAAAATAGAAAATGATATTATAAATAATCGATCTATCTATTGTTTTTGGCATCCACGAGAGGTAGGTCCTCTAAAGTGCATCGTCATAAACATCAGCCTAACATGTTGCTTGGTAGCAATTTGGGAGCAGAACATATCTGCATTTGTGATGCATTTGCTGCCCTCAGGGATACAGCCTTGGACCTCTTGGATTACACGACAGCACACTGATTCTATTTGTGTTGGCATTGTTATGCAACACTCACACAAACACCAGTGTGTATTTCCGATTCTATCTTCAGCTGTCTCTTCCAATTGTGAAGTACTAGAAACATCACTAGTAATGGGCATGGTTAGATTGTTTGGAAAGGCTCTATCATTTTTAGGAGCCGGATACCTGGCCAATAGTTGTGCTATTAGTAGATTGCGCGTGAAAAAAAAAGAGATTAAAAAAATATGAACTGGAGGCAGGAGGCGGAGCCTAGCAGAGCAGACATGCATTGTTAGAGCTTCACACCGCTGAGGAGAGAAGAGAAGGACAAAGCGGAGCCTGCAGGCTCAAAAGGTATCCATTTGAACCTTTTTGCCCCAGGGAACAAACTGTGAAAGTTTGGGCAGGAAATATGGTACTGGGAGGAAACCATGGCAGAAATAAAAATCACCTCACAAAGAGCTCACAGGCACTCACTGCAGCTGAAGCAGCTCCAGTCACCTCACAAGATACAGCATCAGGGCGCTCTCACAGACAGAAAATGTCACAGCAAGACTCTCCATTTGAGTCAGATACAGAACAAATCCTCTCACAAACTTCTCCACAAGCCTCCTTAGTATCCCCAGTAATATTATTACAATTTGAAAAGATGCTTCATAAGGCTTTAAAACAAACCTCAGACCAAATAACAAAAAGCCTAACCAAAGAAATAAGAGAGCTGGGAAACCGCACCGCAGCCTTAGAAATAAAAATGGATGAAATTGAAATTACAACCCAAGAAAATATAACAGAATTGGAACAATTAAAAAAAGAGAATTTAATACTTCAAACTAAGCTCGAAGATTACGAAAATAGAGCCAGACGTTCAAACTTGCGCATAAGGGGAATACCTGAAACTGTGACAGACCTGCAATCTACTATTACTGCTCTATTACAAGAACTAAAGCCAGATATTCCTATTGAACGTTTAGAACTGGACAGAGTACACAGAGCCCTCACAGCCAAAAAGAAAGACGGACCCCCACGTGATATAATCACAAAATTTCATTATTACAGAACGAAAGAACAAATACTAATTGCTGCAAGAGAAAAAAAGGAACTTAATTTTCAAGGACACAATTATCAAATTTTTGCTGACCTATCCCAACTTACTATTACTAAAAGACGATCCATGAAACCCCAACTAATGGAACTGCAACGCCACAACATTATGTATCAATGGGGCTTCCCCTTTTTAGTCAGATTTAACTACCAAGGTACAATTTACAGAAGCAGATCAGCAGATGAACTACAACAAACCCTTTTAAAATTAAATCTGACAGAACCCACAAGCAGCAACTCTCCCACACGCAGAAGAATGGCGTCATCTTCACCTTCAGGCAGCACCCAGAAAATTTCAGAACAAAATGGGAATCATCATTCTCACAAAAGAGACCGTTATACCACATCATCCATGGACCAAGAAGATTCAATGGACTGACATCCTAATTCCTGATATCTCTTCATTTATTATACTAAGAGATGGTTCTCTATAAAAAACCTATATTTATAACTGAATGTAACTGCATTCTGATAGTCACACACTGTGTGGGATCATGTTACATTCCAGTTATATTTCTTATTACTTCTGATTCATATAGCCTTAGAATATATAAGTGAAATAAGGAAATTCTTGTTCAGTTATATATTATCAGGTAATAACAATAGATTTATTACTTTTTAGGACAAATATGTTCAATAATCCAGAAGTAATGGAAGCTTTTTCTTTCTTTTCTTAAAACAAATATATTATTACCTAACTAGTTCCTAGAATTATGTTTTTGTTTATTCTAATCTGAAGCAATACAACCTCAATTTTATGAGTTAACATATCTAAACAGTTACATATGAATAAAATATGTAATTGTTTACTCTAAAAGGGTTAAAATCCCAAAATAATTCAAACTATCTTCATCAATACCAAAGTTATTAACAGTACCTTTCTAACTGAATTATTTAGCCTAGGGCAAGACTAACCATATACAACCACGCTGGAATAAATAATTTCAACAAAAACTATATTCTGCACTCCAATTAATGAAACATCATTTTGATGTCTTTTGACATAGCACTTCTCTCCTGTAAGCGGAAGATCCCTGTACCCCCATTAGCCCTCCTCATTCTCCCAACCATATTATGTGGGAGTGTGACGAAGGCACTTATTCCCCTGAGAGAGATATTTATTCTCTTTCACGGGTAAATTGTGATTACTTGCAAAAAATAATTTATACAATGTATCATCTAATCTCATATGTTTTTTGTTTACTCTTTACTCCAGAATTCACTGGTTTCTTTTCTATCTATTCATCTCTTCAGTCCACACAGGTTGATCTGCGCAGTCAGCTCTGCAAAACAAAAAGTAAGTCAAAACTATTTGATCTATTGCCATGGCACCACTGAATATACTTTCCCTGAATGTTCAGGGAATAAATGTCCCTCAAAAAAGGACCAAAGCCTTCCGTACTTTCCATAACAAGAAGGCTCACATAGTATGCCTCCAAGAAACACACTTCACCAAAGATTCTACTCCAAAATATATTTCTCCTTTTTATCAACAAATTTACACGGCTTCTGCCTGTACCAAGCAAAGGGGAACTCTAATTGCATTTCACCGATCCACACCATTCACCTTATCATCAGAAATTAAAGACCCAGAAGGTAGATACCTGATACTCATGGGTTATATAATGGATACAGCAATCACGGTGATTTCCTACTACGCTCCTAACAAACAACCTACACCATTCCTCTCACATATATTACAAGTGATTAATACACACAAAATAGGAACAGTGATAATGTGTGGGAATTCGAACCAGGTCCTCCTCCCATTTCTAGATAAATCACCTTTTACACCATCCAAAATAACCTCTAGATTACCTTTTTCTCAACTTCTTTCCAAATACAATCTGGTAGATTCATGGAGAGAAAGTAACCCAATGAACAAGAAATTCACTTATTTCTCGCACCCTCATCAAACCTTCACCAGAATAGATCATATTTTTCTAACAATAGGAATGATACCAGAAATTATTGCATCAGATATAATTCCGATTCCGTGGTCTGACCATAATGCAGTATACACTACTATAGCCTCAGCCATACCAAAAGCGCATGACCCAACGTGGTACTTACCGGACATAATGCTCAAACACCCACTACATCAGATGGCCATTGAACAAGCTTTAAAGGAATACATATCAATTAATAATACAACAGACATCTCCCCAATAACACTGTGGGAAGCTCATAAGCCTGTCTTGCGTGGTACAATACAAAGACAAATGGCACTATTTAAACGGGAACGCAAAAATCTAGCAAAAAAACTAGAACTCAATTTTAATGCAGCCTACATATCATTTCAAGATAATCCATCTCAGAGTACAAAATCTCATCTGGAAAAATCTAGATTGGAATACGATCTATTTCTCACTGAGTCAGTTGATAAATCCCTCAAACGCTCCAAACACAATTTCTACATGAATACAAACAAACCAGGTACATATTTGGCTCGGGCATTAAATTCAACTAACAAATCTTTCAAACCAATACGTTTGAAATTATCAAAAAATGTTTACACTTGTAATCCAGTTAAAATAGTCCATAAATTTCACTCACATCTCGCAACTTTATACAAGACAAACAATGAATTTAATCCTACAGAAGCTGAATCCTTCTTCTCAAAAATAACCTTACCTGAGTTATCTCAGAATCAAAAAAGCAGTTTGGATGAGCCTATAACTATAGATGAAGTTGCTAACGCCATAAAAGACCTAAAACTTAACAAAAGACCAGGCCCAGACGGCTACTCGGCTTTATACTATAAAACATTCTCAGAAATACTCTCTCCCATTCTCACTGAAACTTTTAACAAACTTCTAGATGGACATTCTTTTCGGCAAGAAACACTAATGGCAATTGTTTGTATGATCCCAAAACCCCTTTCTGATGATACTTCCTGTGTGAATTATCGGCCTATCTCTCTGTTAAACCTCAATATTAAATTATTAGCAAAAATAATAGCAAAACGCCTCAATAGCATTATAGGGAAATTAATACATAGAGATCAAGTAGGCTTCATGCCAAATAGACAGGCAGGCGATAATATACGCAGGGCAGTGTTATTGGCACATATTGCTAAAAAACGGAAAATCCCTTTATGTTTTCTATCTCTCGATATTAAGAGGGCATTTGACACAGTATCCTGGCAATATATGCAATATTCATTACAAAAATGGGGTTTTGGACCCCACTTTTTAACATGGATCAAGGCATTATATAATAAACCCAAAGCCTATATAAAATATGCTGGATACAAATCTGAAGCCTTTAATATCGAAAGAGGTACCCGACAGGGTTGCCCATTATCTCCCTTATTATTTGCCCTTATACTCGAACCCATGGCCCAATACATCAGAACAAACCAAACTATAACTGGCATTGAAGTAGGAGGTATTACACACAAATTATGTATATTTGCAGACGATATATTACTTTTTCTATCATCACCACAGGTCTCTGGTCCTAACTTAATACCAGCTCTTGATGGATTTGCAGCCCTATCCGGCCTTATGATTAATCCTAAGAAATGCCTAGTGCTTAATATTTCACTCACAAACATGGAATTGATCCCGGCTAGGGCTGCACTCCCATTCACATGGGCAGAAAAATCAATCCCATATCTTGGAATTCATTTAACAGCATCTCATTCTGACTTATTCTCAACCAATTATCCTCCTGTATTAAGACAGATCACAAATCTAATAAAACAATGGTCGCAACTTCCTTTATCCTGGATAGGGAAGATTAATGCAATCAAAATGACTATTCTACCCAAATTGCTTTATCTATTCAGAGTCCTCCCTATTCCAATTCCTTCCTATTTTTTGAGAATAGTACAAAAAAGAGCAACTTCGTTTATATGGGGCTCTTCTAAACCACGTATACCTATACACACACTACATCTTCCCAAAAATAAAGGAGGCCTGGGATACCCTAATTTTACTAACTACTACAGAGCAGCACATTTGGCCAGTCTGTCCAAATACCATGCAAAACAGGAAATCCCATTATGGGTATTTATAGAGGCTTCAGAAAATGACCCTCTATTAATATCAAATTTATTATGGCTTGATCCTAAAGACCGCTTTAAAATTCATAATCCCATAACTAAACACTTCTTATCTCTCTGGGATAAACTAAAAACCAAATATCAGTTACAATCTCCACACAATCCTCTCCTTTCTTTTATCAGAAATCCGGCCTTTTATCCGGCATGGATCTACCCAAATTCTTTTAAAGCTTGGACAACATCAGGCATTCAGACACTAAATGACTTCATAGCATCTAAATCATTCCTTTCATTCCCATCGCTTAGAGAAAAATATGATCTACCAAACTCTGAGATATTTAGATATCTCCAAATCAAAAATTTCTATACACCATTCCTAAAGGGGGATACACCATTATCCCAATTATCCATTTTTGAATCAATCTGTACAAAAGATCCATTTGCTAAAGGTACAATTTCATCACTTTATAATCAATTATATGGAGTAGCAAATCTTAATAGACCCTCTTACGTTCAGAGGTGGGAGGAGGACCTGGGACGAACTTTAGAAGACACGGACTGGTCTAACATATGGCTCACATCTAAATCATCTTCACCCAACATCTTAGCACTGGAGACAAATTATAAAGTCCTAACTCGCTGGTAATAGTAACAGGTTCAAATGAAAGGCTGAAGTGGGAATTCAAAGCAGGTCATAGAGCAATTGTCAGTCGGGTGCAGAGAAAGGCAAAAGGAACAGTGTCAGGTAACAACATGCACCTGAAGACTCAGCACTGACTTTAGGTCCTCCTGTTATGCGGATTGAGTCCATTTCATTGAAAGATCCTGTCCGCCCCCTTCCTTGTGTGGAGACCTGAGGAGCTGATTTCCCCTGAGTGGAGGTTCACTATTAAGCTGATTTACAGCTTACCTCTGGTAAGCGCACATCTTATTAGGTGGAGGATTTCTCACTGGGTGTTATACGTCTATGATCACTGATTGCATCTGCCTTGGCCCCAAGGACTGTGTGTTATATGTCTATGATCACTGATTGCATCTGCCTTGGCCCCAAGGACTGTGTGTTATACGTCTATGATCACTGATTGCATCTGCCTTGGCCCCAAGGACTGTGTGTTTTTGTGACGTTTTAGTCACTTTTTTAACCTCATTTGGGACTTTCATTTTTCAGTCACCTTTTCTATATTCACTTTCAATAGATTTTTGGTGTTTCATATTCCAATATTTTTTCATATTTGATGTATTGTATTTTCATACACGTAATCATGTTTGATTAGTTACATCACATGTTATTGTTTTTAGCGCGGTCTTTCTTGATTATTTCTAACTCGCTGGTACCTTGTACCCGCTAGAGTGGCAAAATATTCACCTAATACCTCAACTCTTTGTTTTCGAGGATGCCCAGAAATAGGCACATATTTACACATATGGTGGACGTGCCCAGTAATCCAAACCTTCTGGAAGGAAGTCTTCGTGATTGCATCTAAAATATTTAAAAAAATAATACAACCAGATCCATATTTAACTTTACTTAATCTAAAACCGGAATGGTTAACACTCTCTCAATTCAAACTTATGATCCAACTAATAACGGCTGCAAAACAAACAGTGGCCAAGGCATGGAAATCTCCTACATTGGTACTAGCAGAAACAATTCACAGAATGAATAATACAATGTCCCATGCTAAGATGGTAGCCATCGATCAAAATCAAATTCCAAAATTTGAAAAACTTTGGCATCCTTGGATAAAACAACAGTTCCTGTCAAACTTCAATGACTCTGTCCTGTTGCCATGGTAACAGATTAAATGACTTACAGAGACACCCATTCTAAGGCTTCAAAGAGAACTAAAAAGAATAATAAACTGACGAGCGGGACAACCTTGTGGACCATACCTCTACCTTTCAACCCTTTTTCTTCTTTCTCTTTCCTTTTCTCCACCTTACGATTAAAGCTCATTATCAGAATTTATTTGACCTATATACACTCTACTTGTAAACAATATGTATAGTAGGTATAAATCATTTAAATACCTACAAAAGTAACTAAGGAAATGATATATATCTTTAATTTAGGTTTATGTGAACCCAATGTTTAATATTTGAAATTTCATGATATTTACCTATATAAACCCTACTGTAAAACAATGAGCTTACTTTATAGATCCTTGTAAACTTACTTTATGTATCTTTATAACATTGTATACTCAATAAACTTCTTTTGACAAGGAAAAAATATGAACTAATATTGTTGTATGCATAAAATTTGAAAATAATATATATTTAGTTTTATAATGTAACCAAATAATACAACATTTAAAAGAAAAAAAATTAACTTTTGAACAAGTTACAATATCAAGGATAGAATGAAATATGTGTACATTTTTGTTATTATATTAATTTATTAATTGATGCAAACATACACATACATACAAACAAAGTTCTCTCTCTCTTTATGTACATATATATATATATATGTAGCAATAACTCTCGGTGGAGCTGCTGATTTAAGTGGGCTTGTTACCTTCACTCTCCTTCCCTCTGTTTCACCGGCACCAGGTCTAGGGTTCCGTTGAGTTTACCTCCGGACGATATAAGCACCAGCACTTGAGTACTTTTCAATGCTTTATTGAACAATTAACGAAGTAATTAGCAGGATAGAGGCAGAAGGGAAACTGCAGAGAAGCATAAATACCTTTCTGTAAGATTCTTGACAAATGTCCTTTAGAGTTGAATATTTCAGAACAATGCGCTCCCCTTGTGGGACACGATCTTTGCTTGCCTGGATAGGCCTCTTTCACTTGCCTAGCAGCCAGTACGTAGCACAAACAAAAGTCTCTGCTATAGACTTGCTTGAGATGAACCCGTACAATCCTCTGCCACAGGATGTATTGGTTTTGCGGTGAACGTCAGACACAGTACTTGAACCTTTAAGCCAAACCCGGCAGCACTATGCTGTAAAGTTACTTTAGGATACGTCCTCCTACCGAGTCACCAGGCCCCTCTCCAGACCATGGCGGGTCCTCCCCTGGGATCTCCTCGGTTGTCCAGCATCTTCACTCTGGATAGACAGCTCAGGACCATTCCTCGGCTGCTGTGGTAGGCCCCAGACAAGCTTCTGGGCCCACCCACGCGCCGCAGCAGCGCGGGCCTTCGGAACGGAGGACCACGAGGTGGTACTAACGCATACCTGTCGGCCAGGAAGGCCAGCAGGTGGCTGTAAAACGACCCTAAAACATGGCGTCTGTCCCATAAATACCCTCTACCAGAATCCAACTCGGCGGACCACCTCCACCAAGTTGTCTCTGGGACAGAAGAGCACCCATACGCTTTGACACGTTGCCTTTCCAACACTAGCCAGTGGTAACAACGACACCCACCAGCTCAGTATGGAAACACACGCAACGTCAGCCAAGCTGGAAATCTAACTTCCTTTAACGAGCAATTTACCTATCAGATGGTAGATCACAAATCTACCAGCGCTACATATATATATATATATATATATATATATATATATATATATATATATATATATATATATACACAAACACTGAAACATTAATCTATATGTTTATACATATACAGTTGCAATAAAAAGTATGTGAACCCTTTTGGAATTATATAGATTTCTGCACAAATTGGTCATAAAATATGATCTGATCTTCATCTAAGGCACAACAATAGACAATCACAGTCTGCTTAAACTAATAACACACAAAGAATTAAATGTTACCATGTTTTTATTGAACACACCATGTAAATATTCAGAGTGCAGGTGGAAAAAGTATGTGAACCCCTAGACTAATGAGATCTCCAAGAGCTAATTGGAGTGAGGTGTCAGCCAACTGGAGTCCAATTAATGAGATGAGATTGGAGGTGTTGGTTACAGCTGCCCTATAAAAGACACACACCAGTTCTGGGTTTGCTTTTCACAAGAAGCATTGCCTGATGTGAATGATGCCTCGCACAAAAGAGCTTTCAGAAGACGATTAAGAATTGTTGACTTGCATAAAGCTGGAAAGGGTTATAAAAGTATCTTCAAAAGCCTTGCTGTTCATCAGTCCACGGTAAGACAAATTGTCTATAGGTGGAGAAAGTTCAGCACTGCTGCTACTCTCCCTAGGAGTGGGCATCCTGTAAAGATGACTGCAAGAGCACAGCGCAGACTGCTCATTGAGGTGAAGAAGAATCCTACAGTGTTGGCTAAAGACTTACAAAAGTCTTTGGCATATGCTAACATCCCTGTTAGCGAATCTACAATACGTAAAATACTAAACAAGAATGGAATTCATGGGAGGATACCACAGAGGAAGCCACTGCTGTCCAAAAAATATTGCTGCACATTTACAGTTTGCACAAGAGCACCTGGATGTTCCACAACAGTACTGGCAAAATATTCTGTGGAAAGATGAAACCAAAGTTGAGTTGTTTGGAAGAAACACACAACACTATGTGTGGAGAAAAAGAGGCACAGCACACCAACATTAAATCCTCATCCCAACTGTGAAGTATGGTGGTGGGGGGCATCATGGTTTGGGGCTGCTGTGCTGCGTCAGGGCCTGGACGGTTTGCTATCATCGAAGGAAAAATGAATTCCAAAGTTTATCAAGACATTTTGCAGGAGAACTTAAAGTGGGGTTCCACCCACAAAAAAAAAGCTACATGAAAAATCCTAAAAAAAAATACAAAAAAAATGTGGATATTTTTTTTTTACTTACCTCTAAATGCCTGTTGCTAGGGGGTCCCTCGTAGTCTGCCTTTTCCAGTGCCTGGGCTGGTGACATCACTTCCCCCTCAGCAGAGGAAGGGCTCAGCTCTGCTCCCTCCCTCCTGTCAATCATCTGGGACCCATTACAGGTCCCAGGTGACTGAGCGGCAAATCACGCCGTGCGGCGCCGCTCGCACATGCGCAGTGGGTGCCAGGCTGTGAAGCCACAGCCCGGTGCCCACAGTTGCAATGCCGGTGCCGCTGAACGGAGGGGGAGATGAGCGGGGCTTCGATCCCCCGCATCGCTGGACCCTGGGACAGGTAAGTGTCCAATTAAAAGTCAGCAGCTGCAGTATTTGTAGCTGCTGACTTTTAATTTTTTTTTTTTTTGACTGGCCCTCCTCTTTAAGGCCATCTGTCCACCAGCTGAAGCTCAACAGAAGATGGATGTTGCAACAGGACAACGACCCAAAGCATAGAAGTAAATCAACTACAGAATGGCTTAAACAGAAGAAAATATGCCTTCTGGAGTGGCCCAGTCAGAGTCCTGACCTCAACCCGATTGAGATGCTGTGGCATGACCTCAAGAAAGTGATTCACACCAGACATCTCAAGAACATTGCTGAACTGAAACAGTTCTGTAAAGAGGAATGGTCAAGAATTATTCCTGACCGTTGTGCACGTCTGATCTGCAACTACAGGAAATGTTTGGTTGAAGTTATTGCTGCCAAAGGAGGTTCAACCAGTTATTAAATCCAAGGGTTCACATACTTTTTCCACCTGCACTGTGAATGTTTACATGGTGTGTTCAATAAAAACATGTTAACATTTAATTATTTGTGTGTTATTAGTTTAAGCAGACTGTGATTGTCTATTGTTGTGACTTAGATGAAGATCAGATCACATTTTATGACCAAGTTGTGCAGAAATCCATATCATTTCAAAAGGGTTCACATTGCAACTGTATAGGGGTATAGAGAGAGAGAACTGAGATGTGTGGATATTTATATAAATAGAAGATATTACTTACTCTTTCCTCTTGTGTCATGGAACTATAACTCTTGGATAAGGATCCTGTGGTTACTGCAGTATGGTCCGAAAAGAATTAAACAAAAAAAAATCACAATTTTTAGTTATAGAATAAAAAATTTAAAATTTTGAATACATCCTACAATGTAAATCTTAAAAATTTATATTTTCTTTGATCTAAAATGACCTTTAAATGGTTTGGAGGCAAGTACTTATCTGTACCATTGCTATCGAAAGAGATAAGATAACATTGAAACCTTGAAATGAATAACTAGCTGGTCAGTCAATCAAAAAAACAGACATTTGAACTCGGCCATTTAGTCATAAATGTGCATGTAATGTTAAACATTTATAACTGAGAAGGAGATTTATATAAATAGATATATATATATTTTTTTATTATTTTATATATATATATATATATATATATATATATATATATATATATATATATATATATATATACACATATATATATATTATAGATATAGATATCTATATAGATATCTATATCTATATATATATATATATATATATATATATATATATATAGAAAGAGAGAGAGAGAGAGATATCTATATATATATAGATATATCTCTATATATAGATATATATATCTCTATATATATCTATATATAGAGATATATCTATATATAGATATATATGTATATTTATATAGAGGTGGAGAGAGATTTACTTGTGCAGTGGTATAACAATATATATCTCAAACGTGAAAATTGAATATGAAATATTACAAAATTAAAATATTTTAACTCAAAATATATTTAAATATTGCTTTAAATATATATTTTAATAAACATGTTTAGAAAGCGAAATTTTTAAATTAAACATATAGTTAATTTCTAGCAACTTTCCAGTTTGGTACTATGAGGACTCACCAATAAAAGGGGCCAGAGGAGTTGCCATAGGGTTTGCCAGGGAGACTAGGTTTGATTTGGAGGAGGGATTAGCCGACCCGGATGGTCGGTTTCTCTTCCTAAATGGTTAAATCAATGGCCAGAAGTTCTCCCTGGCAAACATCTACGGGCCAAATAGAAACACTCACAGAAAAGTTCTGGGAATTCTGGCAAAATTCGAAGAATTTAAGACAGGAAAAGCGATAGTTGCGGGAGATTTTAATCTATGTTTGGACCTCGGGAGAGATAGTACGTCTCATGCTCGGGGGATGGGGGGAGTCTGGGCAGGTAAACTTAAAAAAAAGCTGCAATTGCTCCAGCTGGTCGATGCCTGGAGGATTCAGCATGGCGACTTAAGAGACTATACCTTCTATTCCCCCGTGCATGGGACCTATTCAAGGCTAGACTTTTTCCTGGTGGAACATAGGCTGCTGGAGGAGGTTGGCGAGACAGCCATTGGTAACATGACGTTCTCTGACCACGCTCCAGTGAGCCTACTAATAAAAATAGGGGGTCCTCGTACTCAGGGCGTCGGGTGGAGATTGAATGAAGACTTATTACAAGACCTAGAAACCTCAAATAGAATTAAGGAAGAGCTGGAGTGGTATTTTAAAATCAATACGCCCGGGGAGGTAAATGAGGCCACAGTCTGGGAAGCCCACAAAGTGTACATTAGGGGCATATTTATGATGATAGGAGGGGAAAAAAAAAAGAGTTGGAAAAAAGAAAGGGAAGTACTGGTAAAAGAGATTCAAGATTTAGAGCAACAACATAAAATAACGGGAGGGAAGGAGATATGGATTAACTTACAAAAAAGGAGAGAAAAGTTGAGGGCTAGTACAGAACAGGAAATGCGAAAAATTTACAACCTGGTCAAAAAAGATAGATACATTAATGGAAACAAACCAGGTAAACTCCTAGCTAGGGCTTTGAAAAAAAAGAAAATGAGTAACTTTATAGAAAAAATTAAGTCCAAATCGGGTGAAATCAAACATAATACTTGCGATATCGCGAAAGCATTTAAAGATTTTTATAGTGAGTTATACGCAATTAATGCCGATAACCCACAAGAAGTAAGCAGACGTAAGCGAAAAGATAATAAAATCTTTTTGGAAGAGGCGAAATTGACAAAAATTACTGCAGAGGACAAAGTCATGTTAGAAACCCCTATAACCGAGCAGGAACTTCAGAAAGCCCTACAAGATACCCCAAATGGAAAAAGCCCAGGCCCCGATGGACTGACTGTCCTTTATTATAAAAAATATCAGGAAATACTGATTCCTATAATGTGCTCCTATATGAATGGGATAGGCGAAAAGTGGGAGATGAGGAAGGAAGCACTAGAAGCAAGTATTGCCATTATTAGGAAAGAAGGAAAGGATAGTACTTTGTTTTCGAGCTATAGACCCATCTCCCTCCTGAATGTTGACACTAAGCTGTTCGCAAAGATTTTTGCGGACCGACTGATGAGGATCATCAACAAGGTCATCCACTCTGACCAAGTGGGTTTCGTACCGGGTAGGGAAGGAAGAGATAATGGGATTAAAACATTAATGGTGACCCAGATAATGAAGAACAGGGGGGCCCCAGGTCTACTCCTGTCGATGGACGCTGAGAAAGCCTTCGACAGGGTAGACTGGGGCTTCATGTGGGATACGCTCGAGGAGATCGGGATAGGCAATAACATGCTTAGAAGGATAAAAAGTCTATATGCTTCCCCGTCTGCAAGAGTCAAGGTCAACGGTACACTTTCCGAACCTTTTAAGATGTATAACGGCACTAGACAGGGGTGCCCTCTCTCCCCGCTGCTGTTTGTGCTGACGCTTGAGCCCCTTTTGGCCAGGATCAGACGCAGCCCGGATATCAGTGGGGTAAAAATCGGGGAAGAAGAGTATAAAATCGCCACTTTTGCGGATGACATTTTATTGTATGTCACCCGCCCGAGGATCTCCCTCCCGAACTTATTAGAGACCATCAGGAGTTACGGCAGACTATCAAATTTCCGGGTCAACTCAACTAAGTCAGAAGTACTGGAAATAGTGGAGGACAAAGAAAGGGAGAAGGCTTATCAAAAGAGTCTGCCATTTATGTGGGGGGTAAAAGAGCTTAATTATCTAGGGGTCAAAATCTCCCCAGTGAAGGAAACTTTGTTCCAATCTAATTATATGGCACTCCTCAATGAGACTAAGACAGACCTGAATAAATTCCCATGCAACCAGCTCTCATGGGGAGGCAGGATCAATCTACTCAAAATGTCAGTTCTCCCAAAAATTATCTACAAAATACAGATGCTTCCAATCCCAATTTCACAGAATTTTTTGAATAAATTACATACTTTGTTTCTAATGTTTATATGGAGGGGTAAAAAAACAGAAATTAAGTATGCACAATTAGTTAACGATAAGAGGAGGGGGGGTGGGGGGCACCTGATGTAAAAAAATATTATGTTGCCATGGTTATTTCACGTATTTTAGATTGGGTAAAATACAATAAAGAAAAACAATGGGTGAAAATAGAGAGTAAAATGAGTGGGGTGGATTTGAGTAAAAATGTGTGGATCTCACCTCAGTTCAGAAAATTAAGCACTAACACATTGGTTATCACTAAACACGTGTTAAATGTATGGGGTAAAATACACGATAAGGAGAAATGGGGGTATAATTCCCCGTTAATCCCGCTTAAGGATACAGACTACTTTCTTCCGGGGAGGGAAGATTTGTTCGGGAGATGGATACTGAAGGAAGAAGCCCAATTAAAGGACATTATGAACAAGGATAAACTGTGTTCCTACCAGGAGTTAAAAGCAAAAGATAACTGGTTTAACATTGATAAGTGGAGGTATAGGCAGTTGAAACACTTTTTTGAAACGCTCCCGCAACCAACGAGGTCTGTGAAGGATCTTCGCCCCCTTGAAAAAGTGTTTTCAGGGAAAAAAGGGAAGGGGGGAGTGTCCGGGATTTACAGAAGTCTGATTAAAATGGGAGAGGCCGAGCATCCGACGTTTCTGAGGAAATGGGAGAAGGAATTAGGAAATAGGATCAGTGATGGGGTGGTGGGGAAGGTCCTGAGTAGGGTGAATGCCACTTCAGTAAACTGCAGGGTTTCTGAGCTGAACTATAGAGTCTTGGCACGAATGTACATCACCCCAGACAGAGCCCACAGAATCCGGAAAGAAACACCGCAAACTTGTTGAAGGGGTTGTGGGGAGAATGGGACCATGGCACACATATGGTGGCAGTGTCCGGTAATGAAATTATATAGGGGGAGATAAGGAGAATCATATCTGAGATCACCAGTAAGAGGATTGCAGATGTCCTTTGGGAGTGCTTACATCATGGGAGTAATATGCCCACAAAGAAGTATCTGAAATCACTGCTGCCGCACCTTCTTAATGCGGCTAAGAGTCTTATTCCTAGATACTGGTTGGATAGATGGAAACCCTCAATGCGGGAGTGGTTCAATAAAATTGAGGAAATTCACTGCCTAGAGTACTTGAGCTATAGTGAAGGAACAGACATGGAAGAGTTTGAAGAGGTGTGGAAAGATTAGGTAAAATATAGGTCTTCCCCCCGGGCAACTGGGGCGTGGGAGGCAGAACCGGACAGTCCATCAAATAGAAATCCTAATATCAGTTTGAGTTAGATGGTACTTACTTAGTAAAGGTAGGAGATTGTAAGTGTTATGGTACAGATCATGACCATTTTGGGAAGAGCTAAGGGGGTAGGTCTGGGGGGGGGGTACAAGGGGTAAGTTCCTAGTATGGGGGGGCAGGACTTTGGGGAATAAAAGGTTTATTTTTTTTGGAAGATATAAAAAAAAAACAAAAAACATATAGTTAATTTAATTTTTTTTTTTTTGGTTTATAATAGTATTCTGCAAGAGCACATCGTTTCTGTTACCTTTCTATATGCTGGTCTCTCCCCGTAGTGAGCTTTGCTTTGTTATCTTTTTTGTGTGTATATGTTTGGTTGCCATCACAACAGGGTGGGAACTTCCGACGACGACGCCCGTTGTGATGGCAACCCGTAGTGTTTACGGCGCTGCTCGCCGTAAACACTGAGCATGCGCGGGAACGAGCGGTGAATGTTGGTAGCTCAGCATTCACCGCTTCCAGGAAATCAATGCTTGTGGGCTTCACATGCCCACAAGCAAAATGGAAACGGCCATCATTGCATTTTATAAGTTCTTCTTAGGGACAAAAACAGACAGAGGCTGCAATATTACACCCAAATTGTGAGTATTATTTTTGATAGGGAAAGTTCCTCAATGACTTAAAAAAAAAAAAAATGATTGGTCGTCGGACTTCCACTTTAAGTACATTTTTTAACCTGTCGGATTCCTAAAGGTATTAAAAGGCAAAGACACTTGCACACCTGATGCTGGCAGGCCCCATCCACTCCTGGGAGTGTGTTGCTTAAACATGCATCAGCCAGCTTCATTGGATAAAGCTTGAAGACCTTTACTGTAAATTGGTCTTTTTATCATATCTCTCCCATTCTTCATCAATGAGCTTTTAACTCCATCATTAGGGGCAAAGAAGTTCTTCCTTTTTCACATTTGGAAATATCTGCGTGCGTTTGCGATGGTTGGGCCTGCATCTTGCCTGTTCCTTATCCATTGGCATTTGAGGCAATCCATGGCGATTAATGGCCAATGTTTGCTACAGGGCTGGGCAAGGCATTTTCTACTGCGCTGAAGTATACGCATGTGAGCCATTGCCATGTGAGCTGCTTGTGGAGCATGAAAGCCACCCTCTGCGGGAATGTGAGGAATGCATATTGTCCTGGTAAGGGGATGACCAGTGGCGGGTCTTTGATTTTCTGGAGTGTTTGCGTTTAGGGCTTCTGCTCCTTAAATCATGCAGAACACCATACTGCATTCCTTGAGCATTCCTTGAGCACTCTTTTGAAGATATGTTCCACGCCGCCCCCTCGTACCTTCGCTAATCTTCTGTGCCACTGACAGGTGTGGTGAGCTCATTGTAACAAAAGATGTTCTCATGAGCCCAGCTTGCCACAGGAAGTGATTGGCTAGCTGGAGCGGGGCTGGTGGCGTTCAGTACAGTCCTCTTCATTTATTACACAGTGTGGGTCATCTGCCTGCCTTTTATTGACAGTGATCATGTAATCCACTCCTATTTCCTGCCAAGAGAGTATGCCGTGCTACTGCCCCTAGTGGCTGCTTTAATTCTGTTTCTGCTCATGGACAGAGAGCACTAGATTGTTTCTCCCTTTGTTTCATGTATGCTGTGGAGCATCTAAAGTTTTTAACCAAGTGTGGATTTGAAGACGGTATCAAGAGTGTGTGTATATTGCCTGGTGATATGCTTTTTGCTTACTGCTTTGTGACCTGTGTCATGTCAAATCCATGAGGTAAGAGGCCAGCTTTACCTGTGGTGGAGGGATCGCTATCACTGGATGTATCGTCTTACTCTTCACTGCATAGCACAGAATTATGAATTAAGATTTGTGCTGTTTTCACATGCACTTATCTGGACTCTTATAATTATTTTTACTTAGGAATTAATATGGACGTTTGTAGAATTACGCTGCACTGTTTTTATTTTATATGTCCATTTGAGGTATTATTTGAGTTGACCTTGAGTGCTATCTTGCATTTCGCTTCTATTTTACTTTAAATAAATAGTAGAGGAAATGAACAGTGGGATTATAACGGTGCCAGGGAAGACTATAGGAGTAAATTTTAACACATACAAACAATTTATAAATCTATTTTACTTTATGGTTTTTATGGTTCAGCACTGAATATCCTTTCAATTTTCAAATAACAGATTAAAACTGACTTTGCTCAGAGGCCAGTTATAGATAGATACATACATACAGATAGACATACAAGTATTAAGTCAGAATTTTACACCTCTACTGTCCGGAGGTTCTAAGACTGTTTATGCTGCTGCTTTGTGACGGTCGCTACCCTGCGCCACCCCTCTCCCTGCCCTCTGTGACATCATCCACCGCTGCTTTCAGACTGAAGACAAAGCCAGGAGAGTGGCACGCTGCCTATACAAGACAGGAAAACCCGAACGGTGACATTGCAGAGCTTACTAATACCACACCTGTAAAATATGTGTGCTATCTAAGCAACTTTGCCCACAACCCGGCACAAGGGATACCCAGTTTCAGGATGCAACGCTATCCAACATTCTGGGTCTTCCAACTCCATGAGAGGCTGAACATGGAGGGGCGGGGAGGTGCGGTAATGGGGATATCCTTGCAGCAAACAAAGTGCTTACCACTGCAATCCACAGGTGGCCTGGAGCAGACCAAAAAAAAAGAACACATCAATGGGGGAGGGTCTGTCTTTTATTTAGCTAGGAAAAGGTGGTCATGTGGGCCAGGAAATACAGGCTGCTCTGGAAAAAGATGGTATGGTTGTTTTTAAGGAGCACAATATGATGATACTTGAACAAAAAAGAGCTGCATGGTCAAGTTGCCAGAAAGAAGCCTTTACTGCACAAGTTCCACAAAAAAGACTGGTTACAATATGCCCAACAACACCTTGATATCCCTTATTGGGTTTTTTTGTGGCATTGGCGCAGTAAAGGCTTCCTTCTGGCAGCTCAATCATGCAGCTCCTTCCACCAGTTGTGGTTGCAATCTTTTTTGGTCTACCTGACCTTTGTTTGTGTAGCCATGGTGAAGAGCACTCCTGACAAACAATCCACCAAATCACCCTGCTGCCAGACCCCCATATATCATTTGAGACAATGAGCAGTCATTTGCATAGTTTTGTTGCGTTTATTGTGAGATACAACTCGGGTGGGGTAAAGGAAGATATGGGATGCCCAAAGCACTTATAGAATTGTCATCACATTGATAAGACATTGATTAGCAGCTTTATCTTTGAAAATGATGCACCTCTAAAATTCACAGTCTATTTCCTCTGCATATCTTCTCTGCAGACTATTGCAACTCCTCCTCTGCACTGACTCCTGCAGACTATCACTCCTCTCTTCTTGTACAAATCCTCTACTGCAAAACTGTTAGATTACTGTTGCTTCACTTCCAGTAAAACAAGAAGGGATCACACTGAATAACCCCAGCTTGCTGGCTGTAATATCTTGAATGGTGTCGCTTTAGCAAATCAATAAGCCAGAGACATGTAATACCCCTCCCCGGTGGCTCAGTGAGTTTGGTATCTACTATGGATGAGCTGAACACCCCCCGGTTCGGTTCGCACCAGAACTTGCGAACAGACCAAAACTTTGCACGAACGTTAGAACCCCATTGAAGTCTATGGGACTCGAACGTTCGAAATCAATAGTGCTCATTTTAAAGCCTAATTTGCATGGTATTGTCCTAAAAAGGGTTTGGGGACCTGAGTCCTGCCCCAGGGCACATGTATCAATGCAAAAAAAGTTTTAAAAACTGCCATTTTTTCGGGAGCAGTGATTTTAATAATGCTTAAAGTCAAACAATAAAAGTGTAATATTCCTTTAAATTTCGTACCTGGGGGGTGTCTATAGTATGCCTGTTAAGGGGCACATGTTTCCCGTGTTTAGAAGAGTCTGACAGCAAAATGACATTTCAAAGGAAAAAAAGTCATTTAAAACTACTCGTGGCTATAATGAATTGCTGGTCCGACAATACACATAAAAGTTCATTGATAAAAACTGCATGGGATTTCCCCACGGGGAAACCCGAACCAAAATTAAAAAAAAAAAAAAATGACGTGGGGGTCCCCCTAAATTCCATACCAGGCTCTTCAGGTCTGGTATGGATATTAAGGGGAACCCGGCGCCAAAATTTAAAAAAAAAAATGACGTAGGGGTCCCCCTCAAAATTCATAACCAGACCCTTCAGGTCTGGTATGGATTTTAAGGGGAACCCCGCGCCAAAATTTTTTAAAAAATTGGCGTGGGGTCCCCCCAAAAATCCATGCCAAACCTTTATCCAAGCACGCAACCTGGCAGGCCGCAGGAAAAGAGGGGGGACGAGAGAGCGCCCCCCCTCCTGATTCGTACCAGGCCACATGCCCTCAACATTGGGAGGGTGCTTTGGGGTAGTGGCCCCAAAGCACCTTGTCCCCATGTTGATGAGGACAAGAGTCTCATCCCCACAACCCTTGGCCAGTGGTTGTGGGGGTCTGCGGGCGGGGGGCTTATCAGAATCTGGAAGCCCCCTTTAACAAGGGGACCCCCAGATCTCGGCCCCCTCCTGTGTGAAATGGTAAGGGGGTACAGAAGTACCCCTACCATTTCACAAAAAACTGTCAAAAATGTTAAAAATGACAAGAGACAGTTTTTGACAATTCTTTTATTTAAAGTCTTCTTTTTTCCATCTTCTATCTTCTTTCTTCTTTCTTCTATCTTCCTTCGGTTTCTTCCTCCATCTTCTTCTTCCTCCGATCCTCTGCTTCTTTCTCCGGTGTTCTCGTCCAGCATCTTCCTCTGCAGTGTCTCCTTCTTTTCATTTTCTTCTCTTCATCTTCTTCTCTTCATCTTCTTTTTGGGCCACTCCGCATCCATGATTGGATGGGAGGCTCCCGCTGTGTGACGCTTCTCTCTTCATCTTTTTCTCTTCATCTTCTTCTCTTCATCTTCTTTTCGGGCCGCTTCGCATCCATGATTGGATGGGAGGCTCCCGCTGTGTGACGCTTCTCGTCTTCTGACGGTTCTTAAATAATGGAGGGTGGGTCCACCTGGTGACCCCGCCCCCTCTGACATACGGGAACTTGACGGGGACTTCCCTGTGGCATTCCCCGTGACATCAGAGGGTGACATCACGGGGAATGCCACAGGGAAGTCCCCGTCAAGTCCTCGTGCGTCAGAGGGGGCGGGGTCACCGGGTGGCCAAGCCCTCCGTTATTCAAGAACCGTCAGAAGACGAGAAGCGTCAAACAGCGGGAGCCTCCCATCCAATCATGGATGCGGAGCGGCCCGAAAAGAAGATGAAGAGAAAAAGATGAAGAGAAAAAGATGAAGAGAGAAGCGTCACACAGCAAGAGCCTCCCATCCAATCATGGATGCGGAGCTGCCCGAAAAGAAGATGAAGAGAAGAAGATGAAGAGAAGAAGATGAAGAGAAGGAGACGCTTCAGAGGAAGATGCCGGACGAGAACACCAGAGAAAGAAGCAGAGGATCGGAGCAAGAAGAAGATGGAGGAAGAAACCGAAGGAAGATAGAATAAAAAAGATGGAAAAAAGAAGACTTTAAATAAAGGAATTGTCAAAAACTGTCTCTTGTCATTTTTAACATTTTTGACAGTTTTTTTGTGAAATGGTAGGGGTACCCCTTTACCATTTCACACAGGGGGGGCCGGGATCTGGGGGTCCCCTTGTTAAAGGGGGCTTCCAGATTCCGATAAGCCCCCCGCCCGCAGACCTCCACAACCACCGGCCAAGGGTTGTGGGGATGAGGCCCTTGTCCTCATCAACATGGGGACAAGGTGCTTTGGGGCCGCTTCCCCAAAGCACCCTCCCAATGTTGAGGGCATGTGGTCTGGTACGGTTCAGGAGGGGGGGCACTCTCTCGACCCCCTCCCCTCTTTTCCTGCGGCCTGACAGGTTGCCTGCTCGGATAAGGGTCTGGTATGGATTTTTGGGGGACCCCACGCCAATTTTTTTTTAATTTTGGCGCGGGGCTCCCCTTAAAATCCATACCAGACCTGAATGGTCTGGTATGAATTTTGAGGGGGACCCCTACGTCATTTTTCTTTTAAATTTTGGCTCGGGGTTCCCCTTAATATCCATACCAGACCTGAAGGGCCTGGTATGGAATTTAGGGGGACCCCCACGCCAGTTTTTTTTAAAATTTTGGTTCGGGGTTCCCCTGTGGGGAATTCCAATGCCGTTTTTATCAATGAACTTTTATGTGTATTGTCGGACCAGCAATTCATTATAGCCGCGAGTAGATTTAAATGACTTTTTTTCCTTTGAAATGTCATTTTGCTGTCAGACTGTTCTAAACATGGGAAACATGCGCCCCTTTACAGGCATACTATAGACACCCCCCAGGTACGAAATTTAAAGGAATATTACACTTTTATTGTTTGACTTTAAGCATTATTAAAATCACTGCTCCCGAAAAAATGGCTGTTTTTAAAACTTTTTTTTGCATTGATACATGTGCCCTGGGGCAGGACCCAGGTCCCCAAACACTTTTTATGACAATACCATGCATATACGCCTTTAAAATTAGCACTTTTGATTTCTCCCATAGACTTTTAAAGGGAGTTCCGCGGCTTTCGAATTTGCCGCGAATACCCCAAATTGTTCACTGTTTGAAGCTTATCCCTAGTAGCTACACAGTCTTTTGGAAGGTATTACCAGAGTGCTTTACCAGGCCAGAGATAACTCGGTACCTCTCCCCGACGGCCTAGCACATGGTAATAGGTGGACTACTGTTCCCAGCCAGTCCATAACTGCAAACACTGCGTTCCCTGGCCACAGCATTCTGCACTACTCTCAACAACTTCTCCTCTTGCTTTTCTCACACTGACTTTCTTCAAAGGGCAAGTTCTGTGTTCCCCGGTTACAGAATGTTGATCTACTCTGCTCCATTCTACTGTTACTTCTCCTTCACCGATTTTCTCCTGTGTACAAGTTCTGTGTTCCCTGGTCACAGCAGCTTGACACCAATTCCATGATGAAGATCTTTTTCTAGGATTACTTCCTAGCAGCTCCTCCATCCCTCCTCCGTGCTTGGTGTGCCCCCACGTGGGGCCGCCCTGCGGTAGACTCCTAAAACTCCATTCTTTCTTCCTGCACCTCAGAACTCCTCCCTGGCAGCATATGACCTCAGCTTATATGGGAGGCCTGCCCCCTGCCAATACCATAGGGTAATTGGTTAAAGCTCCTCACATGAGGTGCCTGCCACTCAAACCTCAGCTCCAACCTCTCTTCCAGAACAATCTGCCTGAAAGCAGGGGAGGCCCTTCTGAGTCAGAGCACAGGTGGTCACACCCACCACTACACCAAACACTCCCATTCTCAAATCAAAACACACAGGCCTGACTTACATCACAAGCTGTTTAAATTTGCCTACACTGATCTCTTAACCCTATTATAGCACCTATCTTTAAGTAGAGGGTGCTACACTTGGTATCAAAAGAGCCCCGAATTTTCCTCTTCTTAATAAGTGATTAAACAGTATTGACTGGCATATTCAAGGCTTTTGGTATCTTTTTATATTCTTTTCCATCTTTGTAAAGTTCCATTACTTTCTTACACAGGTCTTTTGACTGTTCTTTTCTACCTCCCCATGGCTCAGTGTCTAGCCTGCTTAGTGCATTCATGTGAGAGCTAACAAACTCAATGACTATTGTTATGACTGATTGGGACTCTAAAACAAAGTTAATACTGCAGCTGCAGGAACAGATTCACAGGACTCAATCACTGTGTTTAAAATGTCCGTTCAGTGTCAACATTTATTATTACATGTTATTATATACATAGATAAGAAAGGGGTGGTGTGAGATGTTATTAAAAACTAACAAATAGAAATATGTTATTAAAAACTAACAAATAGAAATATATTATTAAAAGCTAGCAAATAGAACAATTGCAAAAGTAAAACCTTGAGAAGGGAGGGGGGAGTAGAGAGCATTTAGTAGGAGATGTGACTGTGTGTTAGGTGAAGGTTACAGAACATATTTCAACAGTGAAAACAAAATGGAGTCTCTTGTGCTTAAATGAACAATACAGTGAACGTCCATGTCATTTCCCTCCTTCTTTAGTTTATTTGACACCATTCTTCTCTGTGTTACATTCAGCCGATTGCTGGTAACTCCTGTTACATTGGCGCAGAGAGGCGGCGTCCTGTTCAGCTCTCTCCTAGCTTTCTCACAATAATGGGTTCATCAGGGCTGGTACATTTGTTGGTACAGTGGGTAGTCACACAGAGGCATAGCCTGATGAGGAAGTAAATAACAAATATGAGAAATAGAAACATCACAATGTAAGCGCCTAGTTTCTGTAACCATGTTGCTATGCCATATAAAAAGTCACCAAAACCACCTAATCCCTGAAAGGGGTTCCATCCATCTTTAGCAATATCCCTGGCCTTATTCTGTAGTTCTCTTATCTTAGCAAGATGCCCTTTAACCCGATGTATGTCAGCAGAATGGCAGGGCTGGGCAAATGGACTTACAGGTACGCCTGGGAGTTTAAGTAAGTTCCAGACATACATGGATGTGCATATGTTTACCCGCAAATTAAGTATCAAACGGTACATGTTATCTAATCCTATAAATAGGGCTGTGAGCACAGTTGGAGGAGAATATCAACATTCCAACCTTTCCAATGCTTCCCTCTTCAATCCCCCTGGCCCCTTGGCTCCAGCCATTCGGGTCTTTAGGGACGTTGTCTTAAGGGACCTCGAACAGATCAAGGTCAAGAAGGTAAAATTACAGAGAGATTTACAAGTTGGGTTAGAATCCCTATGTAGTAACAAATCTCTAGTCATTAGGCCAGCCGATAAGGGTGGGGGGATTGTAGTTCTGGATCGGTGTGACTATCAGAAAGAAATGCACCGCTTGGTCGGTGACACTGGTACTTATACAGTTTTGAGTAGGGATCCTTTGGTCAAATACAAAAAGGAGCTCGAGTCGATTGTTGAGGTGGGTTTCCAGAGAGGTATTTTGGATGACAAGGAGAGACGTTGTCTGGTCCCCATTGCCCCCTGGACTCCAGTCATCTACTACCTCCCGAAAATCCACAAGGATCAAGTTTGCCCCCCGGGACGTCCCATTGTAAGTGGGATTGATTCAGTCACGTCCCGGGTGGGCAAATATATTGATCATGTCCTGCAGCCATTGGTAGGTAGAATACCATCATACATCAAGGATACAAAGCAGGTGATTAACCTACTTTCCAACATTACCCCCAGGGATGGTCTTTGGATAGTGACCGCCGACGTCTCTTCCCTTTATACCATCATTCTCCACCATCTAGGATTACAGGCGGTAGAATTATTTTTAAGCCGTGATTCCGGTTTACCTTCTCTACAGATTGAGTTTATTTTGGAACTGTTACAATATGCTGCCAGCCATAACCATTTTTGGTTTGAGCACCAATTTTATAGGCAGGATCGAGGTGTAGCCATGGGGGCGAAATATGCCCCTAGTTTGGCTAACCTTTTCATGGCCAAATGGGAGGAGGACATCATCGATTCGCCCAGGAGACCAGAGGTCATCCTGTGGGCCAGGTATATCGATGACGTCCTCCTTCTATGGGATGGGTGTGAGTTGAAACTGCAGAATTTTATGGCGGCCTTGAATAATAATGATAGAGGCATCAGTTTTAATTTTGAGGCCAGCCGCGATACCATCCATTTTCTGGATTTGAAGATCCAGATTAAGGGGAACCAATTTGTAACGTCTACCCATGTTAAGGCGACTGATAGAAATTCATACATTTCTATCGACAGTTGCCATCACGAACTTTGGCTCAAGGCCATTCCTCAAGGCCAATTCTTGAGCCTGAGACGCAATTGTTCGGATGTGAACACCTATGATCAACAAGCATCCATTTTGATGACTAGGTTTTTGGAAAAGGGATATGATCCAACTTCCCTCTCTCTGGCTGTGAAGGCAGCACGGGATAGAGATAGATCCTCCCTTCTATCGGATGCCTCCATACATAGGGATAGTGCTCCCGATACTGTACCGTTTATCACTACTTATTCAGCTCAGCACCGTACCATTAAATCATTGATACAGAGGCATTGGCAATCCTCAGTACCATTTTGCCAATCCGACCTAAAGTGGTGTTCAAGGGAGCAGCTTTTCTGGGGAGCAAAATAGCCCCTTCGGTCCAAGACCCTCCATGGGAGAATAGGTTTTCCTCCAAAGTCTTACTGGGTACTATAAATGTGGTAAATGCCAGGTCTGTTCTCTTAATGCCAATAGATCAAGGTGTATTACCACATTCACATCCACTCGGACCTCGCGATCATACGATGTTGAACCCTTTATTACTTGCAGTTCCGAGGGGGTGGTCTATCTCCTACAATGCCCCTGTGGGCTTCAGTATGTAGGAAGGACCAAAAGGGCTTTACGGGTCCGCCTGAATGAGCACATAGGGAACATAAGGAGGGGTTATGATAAACACCCTGTCTCTAGACATTACGACCAGGTACATAGAAGGGACCCCTCCAACACCCTATATGTAGGCATCGATAAGTATAGACCACACTGGCGAGGTAGTTCCCTAGTCAGGGAGATCTCCAAACAGGAGATGTCCTGGATCCACAGACTAAAAAGTTATGTGCCATTTGGAATGAATGTGGATACAGATGTGAATGCTTTCATCAACAATGCTTGACAGAGCCCTTTAGATTACTTTTTAGCACCTATGTGGATGGTATGGGGTTAGGCCAATTTCAGGTTCCCTTGTGTTTTATATAGGGTCTGTTAACTCAATCTATTTGTATTATCTTATTTTATCTACTGGACTGGGACCATTGTGAGTGTATTGTGAATATGGTTTTGTCATATATGGCAATCTGTTGCTAAAGCCACCGCTCTGAGTTTTTGCCTATCAGGACCATCAGGGCGGTCCATGACATTACTCTGGGTTGCCATCCCTTTAGACCCATGGGATCTTTTGACATCAGAGATGTGAGAGGATATGGTTTGGGACCCAGAATGTTTTTTGTTGTGCCCAGCCTCTCTGAGTCTCCAACAATTTCTTGGACCTTGAAATTATTTTAGCCTAATATCATTAATTTTTCTAATTTTGATTCAATAAATTTTATTATTTTTTATGTTTAAATTTTTTAATTTTTTTCATTTTTTGTGCTTTATAATTCATTCTAATTCTGCCTAAAGAGTTAGGATATCCATATCTAGGCTTTCATTAGACATGGTTAATACACCCTCTAGTTCTAGGTCTATTTTTAAACTCAAATTTGTTCTCGACACAAACAGTTAATTGACATTGCAAGTAAGTGGTGCGACCTGATATGGTCTAGGCCTAGTTTATGCATGCAACTACCAAGAAGGCCACTAGGGGGCTTTCGCAACCAAATTTGTCCCCACGACCCCATCACGGACCTTTCCGATCTGTGTCACGGATTACGTGGAATGTGGGGTCACAACATTCTCCAATTTTGATAGGCTTTACTGTAGTTGGTGTACCCGTATCCGGGTTCAACTTCGAGAGGGAGTCTGTGAGTCTGGATGTACCTTTTTTTCTTTTTCTTTTTCTTTTTTCCTTCATTGGTCTAGTTAGTATAGATATTTTAAAGGAAATCTCATCTGGGATTTATTCATCTGCCATCGATATTACACTCGTGATATTTAGATGTGTAGAGCTTTTTAACAATATGATCTATCATGTGTCCCATAGTTTTTATTATAACCGCTCCTTTTGAGATATAACATCTGGAAAGATATGGGTCACACCATATGCTTAGATAGTTGAGGGTGTGCTTGCGCTTTTAAATGATCCATTGTTTGCGATCCAAGTCTGCCACGGAAGTCCGCTGTTGGGACGAAACTCAGAGGCTTGGTTCAATTTCTTTTTGTACTATATAGGGAGGTGACGCGACACGCCACCCGTGCCCCTGGAAGACGTAATCTTGTTACGAAACGCCGCGTAGGGCGGAATGGAGCGACATGGTCGCGTCATCCTCCATCACTGTTGTGTACCAGCAGGACGGGCTGTCTATGGGCATCCGGCCGGTGCCCCAGACTTCTCTTCAGTCGTTCTACATTTTGATTTTACATGTGAGTGTTTACATATTTTACTTAATAAAACCATATGATTTTACACTATTGAAGCTCTCTTTTCCATTTATGGTCAACCTCGTTGCTGAGAGTTTGATGTCCTGCCATTGTGCCATTGATCCATCTGACATCGAGGCTCCCAATATCTCATCGTAGCTATACTATCTGGTTCCTTGATGGTGGTCCGGAACAACCATTTCTAACAGCCTACCCAGACCCTTTGTAGTGGGGGGTCATGGGTTTCTGGTAAGCGGCCAGTATCTTCATTGGTGGTGGTGGGTCAAACACCTTATCCTTAATCATCAAGATTTTTCCACAAAACTTTAATATAATACTTTGTAATTTGCACTGTTGCACATGAAAATGCATTTTTGTATGTTCATTTAATGCATATGCTTAGTGATGTGTACTATATATATGTTTCATATACCTTTCACGAGGTTTTGCACTATATGATGGCTAGTTGTCATTTATATAACCTGTTTCATTAGCGCAGTTCCATTTTTTCAATTGTTTATCTTATGTTTGTGTTACACATAGGAATTTGCAGCTTCACTTTTGTTTACACATTTTTACCTATGCGCAGTTTTATTCTTTCTTTTTTCTCATTATCAGAAATGTATATACAACAGTCAGTGTGAAATACCTTACACATCCCACCTTGAACTGCAGTGAGATAATTTAGCGTTAATTTGTGCTCTAATACTACTTTTTTAAGCTGAGCCATTTCTTCATTTAATAAACCTATAACAGTGGTAGTAAGGTTAATAATCTCATCTACAATTCTAGTGTAATTGTTTATTCTTTTCATTGTTCTGTCCACCAGATGTTTTATATTGGTTATTTGTACCTGTGTTGTTAAATTTACATGCAAAATGTGTAATTTACTTTAGCCAATCATATGTGGTGTGCAGGCTCCATATAGCGTTCCTTTTTGGTATTGCTGTAGCTCTGTTTATTGTTCATTGTGTGTGTAAATAAGGAAGTTGTCAGCAAGCAGGGAGTTCTGGGTAGAATCTTGGCAGGAAGTGAACCATCCACCATTCTTTTCAACACATTGCAGGAAAAAAGTCATGTCTTTCGCAATCTATCGCCATCACTCCTTAGAGAACTTAAAAAGTATGTTTTTATTATCTCATCTTGTACTGTATATCGTTGTTTATGCAATGTATGCTGTATTGTATGCAATATTATACTTATTAAGGTCTATTTTTGTTATTTTGTAGTTTCACCTGGCTTGTTCTAATAAAACTGAGATCAAAGAAATATGGTATCTACAGTTATTGGGATAAGAAGGTTTAACTATCTGTCCCAGAGACAGAACAGTAAAATTTTTAAGCTGACCTCTGAAGGAAGATAAGCTGACTTCGGAAGTCTGTACAGCCCGGGGCTACGCAGTATCCATACAGTCAAAAGCCTTAAAGATACAGGCCTGCAGCAGGCAAAACAAGCTGCCACGCTACACAGAGACGCGCCCTGTCAAGCAGCATCGACACTAGAATGGTCTCTACACAGCAAGACAGCTTCTTCCCCACAGCCATGTCTCACAGTGGGATATCTTCTTACAAAACACGTGCACGAGCAAGCTCATCTAAGTCATCTGTCGCAAATGCAGCAGCTATTGCCCATTCAAAAGCCGAAGCAGGAAAAGCCAGGGCCGCAGTTGCAGATGAAAAAAGAAAAGGCCTGCCTTGATGCAGAAAAGGTGAGACGGGAGCAAGAGAGAGAGAAGGAAAAAGTACTCTTGGAGCAAGAAAGAGTACATTTGGAGCAAGAAAGAGTACGCATGGAACAAGAGAGAGAGATGGAAAGAATACGCCTGGAAGAAGAGCTAGCCCAGCAGGAAGCATCTCTGAAATTGCAGCAAGCTTTCTTAGAAGTTAACATGGAGAAGCTGGAAGTAGAAAGAAACGCTGCCGCCGCCATTGCAGAAGCTTTAGAAGCAGCCGCCTTCGATGAACCAAGACTAGGCAGCAGCATACCGGGTCTAGAAGAGGACCAACAAGATTCTTCGCAACGCACATCAGATTATGTCTACCAGCACTGTGACCTAAGCAGCATCTCACAACAAGAAATTAAACATGACGTCAGTGAGTCACATCAAATAAAGCAGCAACAAGATGACCTGAGACCCCAGTGCTACAAGCAAGAAAAATCTGACAGAGTTCCAGACTTTCCAATTCCGACCAAACCTTCTACTTCACAAGGTACCCAGCCTTCATACAAGCATCAAATACCAGTCTTCACTCCAAAGGTGTATGCAACGAGCCGGTACGAACTGCTTACCTTATGCAAGTTTGAACCCAGCGCGCCTAAAGAAGAGACTTTTACCAGGTGTGCCTTTACACCGCACCACAATACATCAGCAGCCTACCCCAATGCCAATCAGGCTACTGTAGACTTTGCCAATTTCCTGGCCAAAAGAGAGTTAGTTACCCAAGGACTTGTCAAATTTAGTGATCGATCTCAACAATACAGTGCGTGGCGATCCGCTTTCCAGAGTGTCATTCAAGGTCTAGATCTATCCTGCAGGGAACAGATAGAACTCCTCGTAAAGTGGCTTGGCAATGATTCTGCTGAACATGTCAAAAGGATCAGAGACATTAATATAAACCACCCTGAGATAGGCCTTGCAAACATCTGGAACAGACTGGATAGATGTTATGGCTCACCAGAGGCTATAGAGAGTACACTGTTTAAAAGGATAGAAGACTTCCCAAAAATACCTAGCAGAGGTTACCAAAGACTCAGAGAATTCAGTGACCTGTGTATGGAGTTACAAGTGGCTAAAGCAGAAGGGGACTTACCTGGCCTTTCTTATCTTGACTCTGCTAGAGGTATTAACTCCTTAGCCCAAAAATTTCCTTATGAGTTACACAAAAGATGGATTACTCATGGCTGTAACTACAAACGAAAACACAATGTGCCTTTTCCACCCTTTAGTGAGTTTGTGGACTTTGTAGACAGACAAGCAGGAATGAAAGATGACCCCAGTTTAATTTTTCCAATGTCTTATACCACTTCTTCTGGCCCTAAACAACTCCAGTAACAATGCACAAAACTAACATTTCTTCCCACAGATTTGCAGAGTTTCAGCCAGAGGATCAAGTCAGCGACCCTACTAAGTTCTGCCCTCTACATAAGATGCCACATCCTCTTCTGAAATGCAGAGCCTTCAGAACAAAGACCATCAAGGATCGCAAAGCTTTTTTTAAAGAGAACAACATCTGTTACAATTGCTGCTCTTCATCCACACATTTCGCCAAGGATTGTAAGGTCGGTGTCAAATGTACACAATGTGACAGCACAGAGTACAACACAGCTCTACACCCAAGGCCTACTCCAAGAACTTTCCCACCTGTTCATAGGGACAAGGAGCAAGGTGGGAAGACCAAAGACTCTAGCACAGACACCATAGCAATAACTTCACAGTATACTGAAGTTTGCAAAGGAAGTACAGGTGGCAGATCTTGCTCTAAAATCTGTCTCGTGAGAGTTTACCCAAAAGGACGTAGGGACAAAGCAGTCAAGCTCTACGTTATCTTGGATGATCAGAGTAATAAATCACTAGCCAGATCTATGTTTTTTGACATTCTAAACCTTAAAGGTCCCAGCAGTCCTTACTCCCTTAAGACTTGTGCAGGTACAGTGGAAACAGCGGGGAGAAGAGCTGACGGTCTACAAATTGAATCTATGCATGGTAAGACATGCCTACTCTTATCGACAATAATAGAGTGCAACCAGATGCCACACAACAGATCAGAGATTCCCACACCAGACGCAGCAGCTCACCAGAGTCACTTGAATCACATAGCACATCTCATACCAGAACTAGATGATCAGGCTCAGATAATCTTACTCCTAGGGAGGGATACCTTGCAAGTCCACAAAGTAAGAAAACTGATCAACGGTCCTAAAAATGCCCCATATGCGCAAAAACTGGATCTCGGGCGGGTCATTATAGGTGATGTTTGCCTGGGAGGTGCACACAAACTGGCATCTGTTAATAACCTGCTCACTAGTACCCTCGAGAATAGTCATCCTTCTATTTTCCAACCCTGTCAGAAGCACGTCCTCATAAAGGAGCTACCACATAACAACCCTGTACCTCTTCCCTTCCTAAGTCCCCTCTGTGACAGCAATACCTATGACAATGACCAAAGCGACTTAGGAAACACAGTGTTCCAGAGAACAAAGAAAGATAACCAGGTAGCAATGTCCATTGAAGATAGGCTCTTGTTAGAAGTTATGGAAAGGAGTATGGAGAAAGACGGGACTAATGCCCCGTACACAGGGTCGGATTTTCCGATGGAAAATGTCCGATCGGAGCGTGTTGTCGGAAATTCCGACCGTGTGTGGGCTCCATCGGACATTTTCCATCGGATTTTCCGACACACAAAGTTGGAGAGCAGGAGATAAAATTTTCCGACAACAAAATCCGATCGCGTCAATTCCGACCGTGTGTGGCCTGTTCCGACGCACAAAGTGCCACGCATGCTTAGAAGAAATTCCAAGACGGAACAGCTCGTTCTGGTAAACTTAGCGTTCGCAATGGATACAGCACTTTCGTCACGCTGCAATGTTAAAAATGGTTTAATACAGCGCACTCTCTTCTTCTTTATAATGTGACAAGAATTAAGTAGTTTTGCTGCTCATATTCACACACACTTCTCACAAAGTTTTATTTGTGTTTTTTTATTGGTATTCCCTCAATATATTGTTATTAGTTGTCACATCTGACCTATTTTCTTTTTTTTTTATTGAAATTTTTTGGGGATTTGAAGCCTTTTTTTTTTTTTTAAATGTTTGTATTTTTTCAAAGGCTGATCTTTGTTCAATGTTATTTTTCAGATCAAAGTATAGGGAGTGGCGCTGTGTTAGGAGTGTGACTAAAAATTAACAAAAGTTCAAGTGCATAAATTAATTATTATTTAAAATTAAAAAAATATTTGGTATGATCCAGAAATTTCTTACAGGAAATTCTGTTCTTATTTTAATGAAAACACCTTAATAAGTGAAAGAAATGCTACTATATGTGCAAAAAATCGCAAATATTAAACGACACCATTAAATAACATAATTACATCTTCACAATAATAAATCTAAAGTGATAAGTGCCAGAAGCAGTGGTTATCAAACAATAGTGCGTAAATGTGCAATAATCATACGCAATAATAAATCATTAATAGTGTGTCAAAATCGCAACTATCAAAAAACCATATATTGTTTAGTGCAAAAATGTTCATAACAATTGTGCAGAAAGTTCTTCTTTGGTGATAAAGTGCCGTGCTGTAACAACTGGTAGTCCCCCCAATGTGGTTGCACTCACCGGAGCGCTCCACCCCTGCAGAGGTACGAGCATATACTGTTGGTCCTGTCACTCCAGTCCTGTGGATGCCAGTTTCCTTCCACGCGTCCCAATCCCAAAGGCAGCTGTTTACACACAGGGAGGTGGGGACTTCCTGGCCCTTGATGTATTAAAGGTCCCCACTGGATATCCACTTGGTTGGGGTGGAATCGTACGTCCCGGGCACCGAGCTGTGCGGAGTGGGGGTGGCAGCAGTGACAACACACACAGTGTATGAGAGAGAGAGCCGGAGGGGAGGGGGGATGACAGGGGGAATGGAGGAGATACACACAGAGACTGTGTCAGAGAAAGAGAGGGGGAGGGACTATGGCTGACACAACACTAGTCCGCCTGCCTGTCCACCTGGGGAATGGGCTCGGTGCCCGGGACGTACGATTCCACCCCAACCAAGTGGATATCCAGTGGGGACCTTTAATACATCAAGGGACAGGAAGTCCCCACCTCCCTGTGTGTAAACAGCTGCCTTTGGGATTGGGACGCGTGGAAGGAAACTGGCATCCACAGGACTGGAGTGACAGGACCAACAGTATACGCTCGTACCCCTGCAGGGGTGGAGCGCTCCGGTGAGTGCAACCACATTGGGGGGACTACCAGTTGTTACAGCACGGCACTTTATCACCAAAGAAGAACTTTCTGCACAATTGTTATGAACATTTTTGCACTAAACAATATATGGTTTTTTGATACTTAGTTGCGATTTTGACACACTATTAATGATTTATTATTGCGTATGATTATTGCACATTTACGCACTATTGTTTGATAACTACTGCTTCTGGCACTTATCACTTTAGATTTATTATTGTGAAGATGTATTTATGTTATTTAATGGTGTCGTTTAATATTTGCACATATAGTAGCATTTCTTTCACTTATTAAGGTGTTTTCACTAAAATAAGAACAGAATTTCCTGTAAGAAATTTCTGGATCATACCAAATATTTTTTTAATTTTAAATAATAATTAATTTATGCACTTGAACTTTTGTTAATTTTTAGTCACACTCCTAACACAGCGCCACTCCCTATACTTTGATCTGTATTTTTTTGGGGGATCACATAGGTGTCCCCTTTCCACCTAGGGGGGCTGCAGGTGTAAGTTAGTCTGTAAGCGCGGATCCGTTGATATATTTATAATTTTCAATGTTATTTTTATTTTTAATACAGAATATTTTTGGTTGTGTTTTGTGTGTCAAGTTACCACAACACCATTGATATCTTTTATTATTTAATCTCAAGGAGATTGTTTGTGGTTGGTGTCCCTTGTTAATTTCACATTGTATATTTGAAATGTACCTGAATCCTCACAAACAAACTATCATTTTTTGAAGTAAAACACATAGGAGAGTATAATTCAAAACAAAAATCCTTTATTAAGGGCTCAGAACCAAACAAAGAGGAAGGCAACACTGGATCAACAGGAGAAATTAGTGAAGCCTGGGACCCCCACGCAGACATCAATTCTTGAACATCAAAATTGGTGGCCTGAGGAGTCCATATGTAAGGGAGGGCAGTCTGGTCCAGAATTGGCAGAGATCCGGAAAGCAGCAGATGACATGTATGTCCCCAGGCTGTGGTACCACAAGAGGCTGCATTTTTTGGCCGACCAGACTGGATCCAGGGTCCTCACTTTCTGGTCTTCCTTTCACGCTTCCTTCCCGGCTGTGGCTGTGCAGTTGGAGATGTGTGCAGGATGAGGAGTAGGACCTGGAGGAGGAGGAGGACTGGGAGGACCTGCAGGAGGAGGAGGAGGACCATTGCAAAGGTGTGTCTGAGCTGTAATTTGGCCCCTCATACCTTTCTTAAGAGCCTCCGATATGAGCGCCTCACACATGACTTGTTGGCCCTCCTCCATCCTCTGCATTTTATATGCAATGACGGCAGCAATGTCCTCCTCCACGGTCTGTTGTGCTCCCAGGACCTCTGTAGCCCTCCAAAAGAATCCTATAGCAGCCTCCTCTAGGGCACTCCTCCTACTGCCACTTTCTCTTTTCGGGGGGGTGGAGGGACCGGCAGATCAGCCAGCCGGCTCGGCCCGGCCACCTCCTGGCTGCGACTTCCCTGTGTATGAAAAAGGGAGATGGTTTTATGTTTTGCATCATCAATCACAATCCTAAATTAGTACTCCCAACTAACATCTAGTTAACATCATTGATTGGACAAGCAGAAATCTTTAGCGGAATGCTATACCTGGCTCAATCTGGGCTCCTCCACATGTGGCCTGGAAGGCCCAGGTTGGGCGTCAGAAGCCTCAGCCGGGGGGGAAGGAAGCGTGGAAGGAAGACTGGAGAGGGATGGCCTGGGTTCAGTCTGGCCTGCCAGAAAATGCAGCCTGTCGTAGTACAACATCCTGGGGACATAGATGTCATCTGCTGCTCCGGATCTCTGTGAATCCAGGACTTTCTTGCGCTCCCTTAGATATGTGCTCCTCAGGCCACCAATTAATATCTTTAAATAGGTGATGTCTGCCGTGGGGATCACCTGCTTCACAATTTCACACAATTGCACCAGTGCTGCCTTCCTCTTTGCTTGGTTCTTGAAATGGGGGTGTTTAATCTCCCACAGACAGGGCAGCTATCTTAACATATCTATGAATACTGACATGAAGTCATTATCTTTCAGTAGCATATCCATGTTCACTGCAAGACACAACACAAGACAAAGCCTAATGTCAGACAAAACTCTCCTAATCTTGTTACAATTTAGGCCACAATGTAGAAGCAGTATAGGCACAAGTTTTTCTCTTACCTTCGTTCTTACGATCGGCGCGTCCAATGTTCCTTCCTCCACTCACAGATCGTACGTACTACGCACACGTGTTACGCTTTATATACACTGCGCATACGTGTAACTTCGCCCGCCCCTGATGTTCTTTCTATTCTATTCCCCACCCCTGTTCGTTCGGCGCAAAGGGGGAAGAGCACATGGCGGAGTCACAGCAGGTGCGTGCTAATTACAGGAACGAGGAGGAGGAGGAGGAAAGCCCGGATAAGGAGACGTTTTAAGGCCACAAATATGTCCTTTGGGGGGATGTTGGAGATGGTCGACATCATGAAGAAGGCCGACTATGACGGGAAGTATGGGCCTTACCCCAACCCCAATATCAGAAAGGCCAAGATCATGGCGAAAGTGGTCAGGAGTCTTCACAGGAATTTCGGGATACGACGATCGAAAGATCAGCTCAGGAAACGGTGGTCGGACCTGAAATTGAGAGAGCCAGAGCAGTACCGAAAGATCCGGAGAGTGCTGCAAAAAAGTAAGTGGTTGTGCTGTGTTCCTATTCTTTCTGTCTTTATTCCGTTCGTGCTGCTCCATATGCTTTTATTAATTGTACAGTTTAAAAGGGCAACTTTAATGTTCATGGGCCCATTATTCGTTCGTATCAAACATTTTTCTTTCGGCCTCTAAAACACCATTGTTTAGTCCATATGCATTTTTCCACATTTTTTTGGGCCTACTTGGATGCCAAATATTTGTTTGTGTAGATGGGTTTGTTCCTCGAATGAAATGCAAACTAGATTGTGTGTAAGGAGAGGACACTGAGCAGCTGTTTTCACATCTGGACACTGGAGCACTAGTGTGGGACCCCAGAACACCATTTTTATTAGGGGGGCCACACAGGTGCTCCAGTGTATACTATAGGGGGGTCTCCATCTGTGAAGCTTGTACCAAACAGGTAAAGTATTGCAGCTTGACAAAGGGCAATAATAAATTTACATCTTGAAACTCGGCTAAAATAGACAATTGTACCCCACTTCCAAGCAATGTTTCCTATTTCTAGTTCTGCCATCAAATATCTGTGTGCTAATTATACCATTTTTGTTTTACATAGGGGAGAAAAGACTCGGAGGACACCCCTCATCCGAGGAGACCACAGACCCCCCACCTCTGGAAGAAGGGGAAAAAACACCAACCCAAGAAGAGCAGGAGGAAGAAGAAGATGTGGTGGAGATTGGCACCACAACAGGTGAGTGTCTGCGACCACAGGCTCAGGTAAGAGATGGATGCTGGCAGATTTTTGATAACTGTTTTTGTTTTGTTTGTCTCTTTTTAGGTGATCGTGATCCAGATCCTTTCACATCAGAAAGTGCCCAGATCCTGATCAGGGAGATCATGGGGTGTAATCTCGAATTGCACAACATACAGCAAAAAATCAATGATGTGATTAAAAAAAATAATAACATCATTGATGTTTTGGGGCGAATTTAAACCTCACAAAATCACTTTTTGGATTGTGGTCCAATGTTTTAAATATTTTTGCAATGTTTTGAAAAGCCAAATTTGGAGGATGCACACAGTGTGCCAACATGTGCTATCTGCCATCACGGGAGATCAATGGACGCGTTTTGGGGGTGCAACCCCTTCCTCAATTATTAAGTAGCGGTGAGGAAGGGCTTGCTCCCCCAAAACACGTCCCTTGATCCCCCGTGATGGCAGATAGCACATGTTGACATTCGTAAATTGGTGTGCATCTTCCAAATTTGGCTTTTCCAGGGGTGATTTCCCCCCATCTGAACGCAATATCAAACACAGTTCCTAAATACTGATGTCTGATATTTCCTTCAGGTTTTACCTAATGTGAACTTTGTAAGTTCAAGTTTTTTGGCTTTCTTGTTGGTTTTACAAAGGCCTGTTTTATCTTAAATGGACATTTCTATTTTTGATAATGCTACTCCTAAAATTGTTATACAACAAACATGTTGGTTTGTTTGAAAAACCTTTGGTAAATGCACATGTGATTGTGCAGGTATAAAAAAGTTGGTTAATCAAGAATGTGTGGATTATTGTCTCAACACTACAACACTTTTGGGGTGATGTAATTGCTGTTTTCTGCGAAAATGGGGGTTATTTCCTAATGGCAAATCCACTTTGCACTACAAGTGCAGGTTCAGTGCAGTTGCAAGTGCACTTGTAGTGAAATGTGTATTTGCATTTAGTAAATAACAGCCAACAGTGTTTTGTATAATAATAAGGTTACACGATCAGGACATTTTAGGGACTCAACACATTTCTGTCAGGGTCAGCTAAAACAAACACAAGCAGTAAATGTCCACAAAGATTTTCTTTTTTTGTTTTATTATAAAAAGGCTTCACAGATTTTCTGGCATATTGATGGCCCCCCTACCCGCAAAGAACTCCAGGTAGCGTAACCGTACATCACGGGCACTCAGGGAGGGCAAGCCAGGACGTCCGCTTTCAAGCGCCGTCAGTGTGGTTTGATGTATCATTCTGGCCTCAGGCCCAACTGAGCCAGCATAGTTGGCCGAATGTTTTCTTAAAAAGTTATGGAGAAAACAGCACGCAAGTATTATATGGTTCAGTTTATACTCCACCATATGGATGGGTGTCATAAATAGGCGGAACCGGCTGCCAGGATTCCAAATGTGTTCTCCACCACTCTTCTGGCTCTGGCCAGCCGGTAATTAAAAACCCTCTGTTCCGGGGTGAGGGTCCTCATCGGGAATGGCCACATCAGGTGGTCCCCCAGCGCAAACGCTTCATCAGCAATGAACACAAATGGGAGTCCTTCAACATTGTCCTCTGGAGCTGGCAAGTCCAAGCTGCCATTCTGGAGACGCCTGTAAAACTCCGTCTGGGCGATGACTCCACCATCGGACATCCGGCCATTCTTCCCCACGTCCACATACAGGAAGTCGTAATTAGCCGACACCACCGCCAACATCACTATACTATTGAACCCCTTGTAATTATAATAGTACGACCCCGAGTTGGGTGGTGGGATGATGTGGACGTGTTTCCCATCAATTGCCCCTCCGCAGTTAGGAAAGTCCCACCGCTGGGCAAAGTGGGAGGCCACAGTCTGCCATTCCTGTGGCGTGGAAGGAAACTGTTGAGGAAAAAACAATAAACATTACTATTTTTTCACAGAAACATGGCAAGCAGATTAGGCACAAACATTATGTGGCAACCTCCAGATAGCATTTAGTAAGGGGAATTTAGCAAGGCCAAAGTATAAGGTACACCTATCATATTCCCCCTCCCCCCCCTCTCATGGGCCATTTCTAACATTATAGGGGGAGGGAATCTTGAACAGGTAACCCTCTTCACTTCATTGAGAGCTGAATGCCTAAATAATGGGTATTACTTGGAACAGCCCCTCCTTAGTTACGCTATTGGCAGACCACTGGACAGGTAAGAAGTGTCATAATACAAAGATATAAATACACATTGTACACATTTGAGGACATTTGGACATTCTGCTATTACCTATCAAGATAATAATAGAATACAAAAACTTGAAACAGTACCATTGGAAAGTATACAGGCAGGCCCTTGCACTACATGCTTTGGGGAATTCATCCATAAATCTGAGCACTAAAGAGATGGGTATAGTGTGTATGGGTTTGGCAAAGTCAGCAGATAGATGATTGAGGATACATAGAGAATTGGGATCAGCTGACTTAGCAGTTGGGGGAGGGAGGGTTACAAAAAATTATTTGGGGACACCAACAAAAAAAAGCCTCTGGCTTTTTCAAAACATTTTAGGGGGTGTTTGGGGTAAAGCACTACTATAGAGCTGATAAAATACATTGTTAAGTGACTACATGAGGTGAATATAGGGGCAGGAGACACCATGCTGGGGACGTTATTGAAGGGCAAATATGTATGAAGGACCTAAAATAATAATTACATAAAAATCCAGCATGCATGAGGACAAAGGAGACATTCACAGCATATTACAATCATGGGAATTAGGGAATGAGGGAACGAGGAAAGAAATACAATATATTAGCAAACATTAAATACAATAAAATGTGATATAAAAGGATAAAAATCTTACCTTCATATACTCCTTCTGCAGGACCTGGATGATGGCAGAACAGGTCTCTGGGATAATGATCCCCAGAGCCTGGGGGGAGATGCCTGTCGAGAACTTGAGGTCCTGCAGGCTTCTCCCTGTCGCCAAGTACCGCAGGGTAGCGACGAGCCTCTGCTCCGGAGTGATGACTTGCCTCATGCAGGTATCCTGCCTGCTGATATAGGGGGTCAGCGAAGCCAACAAACGGTGAAACACGGGGTCCGTCATCCTGAGAAAGTTCCTGAAATCATCAGGATTATTCTCACGGATCTCACGGAGCAAAGGCATATGACAGAACTGGTCATGCTGAAGCAACCAATTCTTGGTCCATGAACTCCTCCCCACCCTGTTCATGGACTGGACTTGTGTCAAGGTCAGGACCCCAACACCAAGCCCCCGCACAGCACGAACTCTACGAAGAGTACGCATACGAAAGAAAGCGGTCAGCTGCTCAGAACGAAGTAACAGAACGCACTGAAGAACAGCAAGGCCTGTGAAGAGCGACCTGAAAACCAGTAACGAACTAAAAAGAATACAATGACTACTTAAAGTCACGCGGAACTTGCTTGCACGCACTGAAGAGCAGATACAAACCCACAAGCACAAACTGAACGGCAGAAAACGATCTGAAAGCCACGAGTCTGAAAAAGCGCGAATCGTCTCTCACCAAACTTTTACTAACACGAGATTAGCAAAAGGAGCCCAAAGGGTGCCGCGCTTGGTTCTGAATCGGCCTTTTCTAGTCTCGTCGTACGTGGTGTACGCGACCGCATGGATCGGAAATTCCGACAACTTTGTGCGACCGTGTGTAGACAAAAAAAGTTTGAGCCAACATCCGTCGGAAAAAATCCTAGGATTTTGTTGTCGGAATGTCCGAACAAAGTCTGACCATATGTACGCCCTATAATAGCTGGGTTGCACCTCTTCCCTTTAGACCACCAAGACGACGTTTGCCTAACAATAGAGAACTAGCATATAAGCGTCTCACTTCCCTAAGACACAATCTTCAAAGGAAACTAGAGATGAAAGATCATTTCTTTTCCTTCATGGAGAAAATATTCCAGAATGGTCATGCTGAGATAGCCCCAAACCTCAAAGACTCAGAGGAATGCTGGTACTTACCTATATTTGGGGTCTCTCACCCTAAGAAGCCAGGACAGATTAGAGTGGTGTTCGATTCCAGCGCCAAACATGAGGGTGTCTCTCTAAATGATGTCCTTCTCTCTGGCCCTGACCTTAACAACAGACTATTAAGAGTACTTCTTCGCTTTCGCAAGGATTCAGCGCATTCATGGCAGACATACAGCAAATGTTCTATTGCTTTCTTGTTAAAGAAGAGCACCGTAACTTTCTGAGGTTTCTCTGGTTCAGACTTAACAACCCCTCTGGAGACATCACAGAATATTGCATGAGGGTGCATAGATTGGGACCACCCTCTCCCCACCAACAAGAAGAACCTATGGCTAGAGTGGAAGGACTCACTAACAGCTCTATCTAACCTTAAAATTCCATGACTATATGCTCCTCTGTCATCTGCTGATGTTCAGATGCAAAGACTTTGTGTGTTTTCAGATGCTTCTGTTAAAGCAATTGCTGCTGTTGCTTACCTGAAAACCATAGACACTAAAGGACAATGTCACATAGGGTTTGTAATGGGGAAAGCAAAACTTGCACCACTTCCTGAACACACCATACCCAGGCTGGAACTTTGTGCTGCAGTATTAGCCACAGAGCTAGCTGAACTCATTGCAATCAGAGGCCCAGTGAAACTCATTCATTCTGACAGAGGGTCTAACTTTGTAGGAGCAGTAAAAGAACTTCAAATTCCTTCCAACTTGAGCGTTCTCAGTGTAGAAAGATACTTGAGTAAGCAAAACTGCACGCGAATCTTCAACCCACCTCACTCTTCTCACATGGGAGGTGTTTGGAAGAATATGATAGGCATAGCCCGCAGAATTCCTGACACTATCTTTCTACAAGTATGAACTGCAAGGCTTACTCATGAATGTTTAGTGACATTTATAGCATAGGTTACAGCTATCATTAACGCCAGACCATTGACTTCAATTTCAAGTGACTCCAAAGATCCAGTAGTCCTCACACCTGCCATGTTATTCACGCAAAAGACTAGTCTTGATGGTGCTCCAGCTGGAGAGTTTTGTGAGAAGGACCTTTACAAATGTCAATGGAGACAAGTACAAACCCTTGCCAATACCTTCTGGAACCGGTGGAGGGAACAATATATATATCTACTCTACAAGTAAGGAGAAAGTGGCACACTGAAAAGCCTAATCTTAAACCTGGTGATGTTGTGCTCATGAAAGATTGCCATACACTAAGGAATATGTGGCCATTAGGTTTGATCACCAAAGTACTGCCAAGCAAGGGTAATTGTGTCTGTAAGGTCAAGGTCAAGATCTTTCAACAGAATGAGGTTAAAGTATTCTTGAGACCAGTGACCGAACTTATTCTGTTGCTCTTTACGGAGGACTGTTAGTGACATCACTTGATGTCAGGCGGGGAGTGTTCTGTCCACCAGATGTTTTATAATGGTTATTTGTACCTGTGTTGTTAAATTTACATGCAAAATGTGTAATTTACTTAAGACAATCATATGTGATGTGCAGGCTCCATCTAGCGTTCCTTTTTGGTATTGCTGCAGTTCTGTTAATTGTTCATTGTATGTATAAATAAGGAAGTTGTCAGCAAGCAGAGAATTCTGGGTAGAATCTTGGCAGGAAGTGAACCATCCACCATTCTTTTCAACACATTGAAAAAAGTCATGTCTTTCACAATCTATCATCATCACTCCTTAGAGAACTTAAAAATAAGTTTTTATTATCTCATATTGTACTGTATATCACTGTTTATGCAATGTATGCTGTATTTTATGCAATATTATACTTATTAAGGTCTATTTTTGTTATTTTGTAGTTTCACCTGGCTTGTTCTAATAAAACTGAGATCAAAGAAATATGGTATCTACAGTTATTGGGATAAGAGGGTTTAACTATCTGTCCCAGAGACAGAACATTCATTGCTTTAATTCCCCATCCTGTCCAGGAAAGGATAAAATTACCCTGCCATGTTGCCTTCAGTGAACAGCTCTCTTTTGAACACTAAAGGGTATTCTGGACTTTGATCTGGTCTCACTGTATCTTTGCGAACAGCCAAAGCAGGTGCTAACTTCCCAATATAACATGTACCTGTAACATTAGTAGGAAGCCAGGCATAAGCTTTATTTCCACATATATAATGTAATCCTCTACGTATGGATGGTATGCCTGCTCCTAAAAAACTGGAAGCAATAACATGGAATCTCAGGTAACCAATATTTTCACACATTGGAAACTGTGAGCAATTTGTACTATAAAGGGTTCTATTTAGTTCTGGATCTGGGATATAATAATATTGACCATAGTTTCCCCCATAAACTGTAATTTTTGCTCCGATGCAATCTGAATTGCCCAACCGTGTACATTTAGTGTTAAACGGGCATGTAATGTTTAAACAAATCTGTGGAGCGTTTATCTGTTTTGAAACCATCAAAGTTACTGATCTGTGCTCATTAGCTGTGGAGACTTTATATGAGCCATTTATTCTGGTCCTGTTTAGATCAGTGAATTTGAGAGGCATTGCTATCATGGGTATTGTTCCTGTTTGGGGATGTAAGTGAGAACACAGCCAGCAGTTACTAGCATTGCTATGAGTTGCATACAATTTTAACATTTGGATGAAAGGGTTATTTTTCCATATCTCAGTTCTCACAAACAACAAAAAGAAAAACATCATCATAATATTTTCAAAGGATATCATCACTTCAGGATTTTCTTGCAGTGACTGGCGTGAATCCAGGTGGGCTTTCCTTCCAACTTGACAGCGGAACCAGTTGTCAAAAGCACCAAGTGTGGTCCGTCAAATTTTGGTTCTAGTGGCTTTCTGACGCGTCGCTTGACCGCTACCCAGTCAACTGTTTGGATTCTGTGAATACCTGAAACAGAATCTGGGTCGGGGATAGATTTATAAACACCTTCATGTATTTTATTCAATGTTATTTGCAAAATCTGAACATATTCTAACAGACTAGAGTGAGAAGCCTGTAACTGTTGGGGGAAATATAGCCCTGTTTTGGGTGGCCCTCCAATTAAATCTCATAGGGGGACAGCCCATGTGGTTGTTTAGGGGTAGTTCATACAGAATATAGGGCTAATGGCAAAGCTTCCACCCATCCTTTTCCTGTATCTGCTTTAATTTTTGCACATCTGTTTTTCAAAATTCCATTAAGTCTCTCAACTTTACCACTACTTTGTGGATAATAAGGTGTAAGGAAAGCTTGCTATATGTGAAGGGCTTTTATTACCTCTTTCATTACTTCCCCAGTAAAATGGGTTCCTCTGTCACTCTCAATAGTTTCAGGAACTCCATATCTACAAACTATTTCATTCAAAATGTTCTTTGCTGTTGTTTTTGCATTTGCTTTAGCTACTGGCCAGATCTCGGGCCAACCTGAGTACATGTCAACACACACTAAAGCGAACTCATAGGTGCCTATTCTGGGCATCTGAATGTAGTCTATTTTAATTCTTTGGAAAGGGAAATCTGGCGTAGGAGAATGCTTTTGGGGAACATGGACAGGCCTCCTTGCATTGTACAGAGCACAAGTGAGACATGAAGCACAAAACCTGGCTGCAAATGCACTAAATCCAGGTGCTATCCAATAGCAGTCAGTAAGTGCCACCATCGCGCCCTTGCAAGATGACTGACGCCATGTGCCAGTTGTGCTAAAACTGGGTACTGTGGTGGAGATTTTGAATATTCATATTTATATCAAGGAGCTTCAAGGGAACCATCGGGAGGACTTTCTAATTAGATTACCATGCCCCATTTTAAATGTGTGTGTATGTATATATGTGTATATATATATTTATTAAGGTATATGGGTATATATATATGTGTATGTTTTATAGGAACATGTGTATTAGAAGATTGGCCTATTTACTGTTTTTGGTATCTTAAACACACCAACGTGTTTGATCTACTGTCTGCATAGTAACTGAGTTACCCTATTGTTCATATAGAGGGCCATTTCAGACATTGCGACTCTCAAGTCCTTGAAATGCTAATTTATGTTATATCACAGAGGGCTGACAGTTGGAAATCAAGAGATAATTAAACAGGTACTCAGGTTCTCAGACAGAAAGGCACCGGAAGTTTTAGTCCTGGACGTGGTAGGCAAAGAGGCTTGAGGTGCAGCCAATCAGAATTTGAGGCAACTAGGAACCAATGAACATTTAGGAGGCTTCAGAGGTAGACAATGCTTATGTGAGCAATTCTAGACCAATGACAAGGTCCCAGGGGGGTGGGAGCCTGGATTGATGAGAATAGGGGCATAAGGGGGGTTATAAAAGAGAGTACAGAGATCTACACACGCTCTCTTCCTCTCAGTGTGCCCACCCCCCCTGCAAGCATGGTAACATGAGGGCGGTCTAGGTAATGTATCTGTATTATTAATATGTCTTTTTTCTTTTCTGTAACTTTTTCTACCGTAGGATTTTGCCTTAATATATAGTTAATCTCTTGCTGGCATGTGTATGACCATTATAGCAATATTTTGTAACATTGGTAACATCTATGTTTTAAGGTTGTATCCTCCACGTTAAAGATTTAGTAATCTCTAATGTTTCTTTTCTGTATAAATAAATGTAATTGTTTATTTTTTTCGCACAAGTTTCATTCATTTTTAATTCTTACATAGACAAAGGTTTAATCACTCCATATAAGTGAGGTAGGTATAAAAATCTCCATGTCAGATGGTGCCCATTGTGTGAGGAAGTTTAACGTGTGGGTGAATGCGATTTCTTGTATGGAACACAGAGCTGGTTTTGTGTTTACCTGTCTCCCGTCTGAATACTCAGACTAAAAAACTTATCAGAATGTTCCTTCTTTACCTTTTGTCTATACTAATACTTTGATGAGGCTGATTCTTCATAATGTATATAAGAAATGAAATTGTAAGGGCGGCCATGCATTGTTGGGACATGTCTTGCTGGAAGCCAGACAATAGCATGGAGGAGTTCTTTTGTTTTGAGATGAAAAGATTATGCAAGCTCTGTGGGTGGGATGGTCTAGCTTTCTAGGATGGCTGTTTGTATTTCTGAAATGTTTTTTTCTGTGAAAGCTGATGCCAGAATAAGTATTGAACTTTGTTTGAGAAAAGAGGGTATGTTTGAGCTGTGTTATATTGTGGTTTATGTGGCATTGTTGTTTCATTGGATAGGATGTGTTGCATTCTCAATTGTGCAGCGAGATTACTGTACATACTTTTCAGTGGAAATGTTCCTAAACTCTGTGTCTATGGTTAAGTGTGCATTTTCAAATGTGTAGTCAGTCTTTGTGGAGAAAGATTCTAGTGAAGAAGTCTGATTTAGCAGGATCAACAATTGCATTTCATGTGTTGGTGTTTTAGTGTGCCCCTTTTCTCATCGGCCATTTTGTGGTTGCCGTGAGACTGTGGCTCGATGTTCATTTGCAACTACCATTTTATGTTTTATGTAACTTTTGGCTTTTTTGGATGTGTTGTTTGGTTGCAGAGCCTGTGTTTGAGGCTTGCCAAGGTCCCTAGTGGTATGCAGAATGAAATGTTTGTAAGTGTTCATTTAGTATCTCAAATGTGTAATTTTGTGGGGAGAAATTTTGGTTTTGGCGGGAAAATGTGACATTTTGTCGTGGCCTGGCTTTCGTCTGCTATTTCCTTTTATTGTTACCATGTGACTGTGCTGTGGTATTCATCGGCCATCTTGCTTTAGTCTACCATGTGGTCGTGGCCTGGCTTTCCTTTGTGCTGTTTGGACTGTGAGTCATCCTATAGGGGAAGGTGCAGCCACCATTCTTTTGTATGTGTGTAGCCATGCGGTCTACTTTGCATTGAATTTAATAGCTTTAACTGAGTTTTTGTACTTTCAGTGGTGCGTGTTTTTAAATATATTTAGAGTTCTTCAGAGGGCAATTCATTGTTTTGAGGCTTGTATTGTATATCCTGCAAGAGTTTAGGAAGGGGGCAATTTATTCTTAGATATCTCTATGCAGTTATGGTTAGGGAGCAGGGTGTCCGGTCCACTCTGGGAGTGGCAGACAGAAGAGATGTACTGTGTGGACTATTAGAGGAGAGATATGCTGTGTATGCTATTGGAGGATGTATGCTGTGTGTACTTTTGTGGGGGGGTGAGTCTGGCAGATATCATCAGACTCAGAGATCAAATGTTTTTATTTAAACAAAAAACAATGTCTTCTTTTAAGAAGGATGTCATTTTAGGAGCGTTCGTTCGATTTTCTATTCGTTAGTGGGGTCGGGTCGACGTTTATTTTCAACTACAGTGATGGGAATATTTGGAGATAATAGGGAACTTCTTGGTCAAGGGAATTGTCAAACAGTGTACATGGTTTTTGTTCAGAAATTACATTGGTTTAAAAAAAACAGAATGTTAAAAACAAGTTAAAATTTCAAACATTTTTTCATTCAGTGAATGTACAAAGATTTTTCGTCTATGTACTCTTGTCTGAGGGTTGATCCGTGTGTCCAGCATGGGGGCTCAGTGCACGACTATGCAGCTTGCTTTTGATCTGTTTCTGCAGTGCTTTTTGCTGTGCATTTTGCTTTTTGCGCATGTGTTTTTGCTGTGATTTGCGTTTTTTTTTTCCTTTGGCCAATTTGTTGTTGGTCAGATTAAAAAAAAAAAAAAAACACGGGTTGCTGCAGGGGCGCACATTGCATGCTTCTCTGCAGCTTCTCCATTGAAGTGGGTTGAAACAAAAAAAAACACTGTTTTGCGTTGGGGGAGAAGTCCCTGACCCTTTCCAGGTACGCTGTGGCTGAAGAGAGCATAGATGTGAACGTGTCTCATGGGAAGCCATGTAGGTAAACTGTGGGGCGTTTCTGCAAGAGGCACCAGAGGACACATGGATGTGAGCCAGGTCTAGGACGTTTATTAACATAATGGAATTGAGAAGGCTAGGGTTTGCCCTTTGTGGTGCAGGGGGGGAGCAGATAGTCACTACTGTAAGGGGTTCATTTTTTTTACTGTAGAATGGTAAAAGTTATATTTACGTTTGCGATTGTTTGCTCTTTTTGTACTATAGAGGGCTCATTTTGCTTTTGTTTTTTAACCCCATTGTGTTACTGGCCAATTGATAGATTGTGAAGGTAGTAGTCGATTGATTTTGTGGTCCATTGGTTGTAGATTAGTCGATTAATTGTTTCAGCCCTATAATGAATCTGTCTCTTTGTAAACTACTAATTGTGGATGGTGAGCTTTGTAATTAGACCTGTATACACTGGCTATATTGTAAACTGCTACCAATCATATTGAAATTAGGTGTGCATCAGTTACCTGCCTCCTGTACTACAAGAACGCATAGGGTCCTGATTATCCAAGTTTATGTTAATCATTCTTGAGATAACAGAAGTAATAGCCCTTCGTTAAGCATTTCCTTTAGAATACTTCTGAAAAGTACACGGGGGGATTGAACTATTGTAGTGATAAGGTTAGGGATTTGATTTAGAGTTCTCACCTAATCTAATGTCTACGTGTAAATCTGTTATGAAATATAGTCTGTTATGAAATGTGATAATGCCAGCGTTGCAGTATTTTATGAATTGTAACCTTTGGCTGCTGAGCCACCAGTATCTGTCGAAACTGCTTTTATTATCTGATATCTATGTTGCACTTTGATACTTGCGTTTATGTAACCAATCCTATAAAAAGATTCAATAAACCAAGACAGATCAGATCAATACGGGACATTCAAGGCTCGTAGGCTGATATACAGATACTCTGTCTCTGTGTCTATTTCTTTAAGAGCTAAGATTTGACAAAGCAATATAAACTCAAAGCAACTTATTTAAAAGTTGAACCTAACATTTTGGCGCCCAAATAGCAGGGACCCACCAGGACGCTACAAGAGGTGGCTGAGCTACGCTGACGGAACAGAAGGACAGGCATTCCGGGAACCACAGATCAAAAACCTGGCCAGGTAAGAAAAAGCTTTATTTTTCTTATATTCTGTGCTCCCCTGATTTGTGCCTATCCGTTCTGTCAGTTATGGTTCTCCTGTTTTTTTTTTTTTTTTCAAATATAAATTTTATTATTTTCTTAAACAGAGAATCAAAATACAAGACATGTTACAGTGTCTCACAACAATGCATCAAGTTCACATAGAAGTATAAACATGTGATAACTTTAATCGAGCATACTATAACCAATTCTGAGCATTGCTTCTGTGTACTTTTATGTCTGGTATAATCCCGTGATCCCTTCCGTTGAACTCAGTATATAAATACGCAATGATTTCAGCTTGGAATCACCAGAATTCTCACGGAAAAAGAGAAAAATAAGAAGAAAGAAAAAACCAGGGAAAAAAAAAAAACTGACGAAGAAAAAAGAAAAAAGAAAGAGAGACAGAGAGAGGGAAGAACAGTCATAGAGGGGAGTACAAGAGGGGAAGAGAGGTGGGCGGGGGGGGGTAATGTGGTGGTGGTCTGTGGAGTTAGCGACTCCAGGTTCCTCAGCAGGAGTATTGTCCTTAGTAGTATATGTTCAAGTCGTTAGCATAGCCTGCCCTTCATCTGAATATATAAATATATTCCAATGCATCCAAGTGTTGAGGTGTTGCTCCTGCTTATTCTGTGCCGTAAGGACTAAGTCCTCCAATCTCCTGATCTCCTCCACTCTGCGCAGCCACATTCCCACAGTTGGGGGTGAAGTTTTTTTCCACAATAGTGGGATACATGATTTAGCTGCGTTCAATAAGTGTCGTAGTATTGATTTTTATATTTCTTTGGCGGAATAGAGGAGACATGCAGCAGTATAAAGGCTGGATTATCATTCATCGGGTAATCCGTACATTTCTGAGAAATCCTTCGGACTGTTGTCCAAAAATGCTGCAACAGAGGGCAAGACCAAAAAATGTGGAGGAGTGTTCCCCTGGCAGAATGGCATCTCCAGCATCTATCCGAGGAGCTAGGGAATATCTTGTGGAGTCTGACGGGGGTATAGTACCATCTGGTCAATATTTTGTAATTAAGTTCCTGAGTCTTTGTGCATATGGATGATTTCAAAGAGAATCTAATTATTGATTGTTTTTGGGTGTCTGTAAATTGACATTGCAAGTCTGTTTCCCATTTTTTTATGTGTGTCAAGTCTGGTAGTTCTATCGGGGTATTTAGCAAGATATACATTTTAGATAAGACCTGGGGGAGGACTCCCTCATCCCTACAGTAATCTTCGAAGGTCGTCAAGTCCCGATTAAAGCGCGTTGGATTGGGAATTGAGTGTAGAAAGTGGTGTAGTTTTAATGCTTCCCAAAATGGTAGTTTGAATTGTCCTCTAGCGTCCATAAGTGACCTCAAGGACGGCCAATGTCCTATATCCCTCCCTCTCCAGGCCAGGCGTAAAAGCAGGGTTGCCAAGTATGGGATAAAGAGGGGATTCTTTAGTGGATAGGAGGTTTGCGGAGATCGTGGACGCTCCAATCCGGAGGGTGGCACCGATGACCGGGTGAGTCTTTAACTGTGGTGAGATCTGGTCATAACACCAGATCGCTCCTTTTAGTGTGATTTCGGCCTGTGCCTGTTCCAGTTGTGTCCACAGTTTGTTTTTATAATGACGGTTCCAGTCTATTATTCCTCCTAAGTGGACCGCTGTGTAGTATTTTTTCAGGTCTGGGAGTGCAATTCTCCCAGGTTTTTAGGTAGGGTTAAGTAGTTTCTACGTAGTCTAGGTTTAGAATGTGCCCAAATAAATTGGGTAAATAATGAATGCGTTTGTTCAAAATATTTAGGTGGGATTTTAATTGGGAGGGCCTGGAACAGGTACAGGAATTTCGGGAGTATCGACATTTTAAGCAGGTTACACCTGCCGAACCATGAGTGGAGTCCCTTTCGCCAGTCTTGTAGTAGTAAACGGATCTCAGTCAATAAGGGTGTAAAGTTTAGGTCAAAGGTGTGTTTTAAGTCATTTGGGATCTGAGTACCTAAATATTTAAGGGAGTCTGTGGTCCATTTGAATTTAAATTGTGACTTCAATGAATTCATTCTGCCCGTTGGAATATTCATTCCCATCGCGGAAGATTTATCAAAGTTTATTTTTAAATTAGACAGGGCTCCATATCTGTTGAACTCTTTGAGGAGGTTTGGTATTGAGATCAGTGGATTGGATAGGGAAAACATAAGGTCGTCTGCATATGCAGAGATCTTGTATTGGGTACCCTTCACCGTTACTCCCATTATATCCGGGTTCGAGCGAATCATGCACAGGAAAGGTTCAAGGGAAAGGGCGAATAGTAATGGCGATAATGGACAGCCCTGTCTAGTACCATTAGCTATTGTAAAGGGATCTGACAGAATCCCATTTGCCTTGACCTGGGCTGTAGGTATAGTGTATATACTCGAGATCCACTGCATCATTCTGTTCCCTAAGCCTATCTGTTTGAGGACTGCTGACATGAAGCCCCAATTAACACGGTCAAACGCTTTCTCAGCGTCCGTGCTGAGAAAAACGCATGGGGACTTCTGTTGGGTCGCTATATGAATAAGATTTAGTACTTTTGTAGTATTATCCCTTGCCTCTCTTGCAGGGATAAATCCTACTTGGTCAACATGGATTAGATCAGGAATGAACTGGGTTAATCTATTGGCTAACACTTTAGTAAATACTTTAAGGTCTACGTTTAGAAGGGAGATGGGCCTATAGCTGCCACAAGCAGTTGGGTCTTTGCCTTCTTTTAGTATTATAGAAATGTGTGCCCTCAGCGTATCTCTAGGGAAGGAAACTCCATTGTTTAGGCCATTAAATAGCCTTACCATATAAGGGCCTAGAATATGTTGGAGGGTTTGATAATACTGCAAAGTGAGTCCATCTGGGCCTGGGGCTTTGCCTGGTTTCATACCTTTCACTGCCTGTTGTATTTCTTCTAGAGTGATGGGCTCTTCTAGTTCTTCTCTGTTCTCTGGTGTTAGTTGGGGAATCTGAGATGCAGAGAGGTATTCCTTTATTTTTGTGTCATTGGGCGGTCTAACAGGAAGATTATAGAGAGAGGTGTAATAGTTTCTAAATTCCCCCGCTATCTGTGTCGGCGTATTCTTCTTCTGTCCCGATTGGTCTATTATCTGAGGTATATATGTGTTAAGTCTTAGGTTTCGTACCGCATTGGCAAGCAATTTCCCACATTTATTTCCTGATTCGTAGGAAAGTTTACGACACCTTTGTAGTGCAGCTTTGGCCCTATATTGTAGTAGCTCCAAAGTTTGCTTTCTCAGTGTCATTAGTTCTGTCTCTAGGGGTGAGTTCGGTGTTATCTTGTGTTTTGTTTCTGTGACCTGAATCTTCTTAAGCAGTTCCATCAGTAAGTGTTCTCTTTCTTTTTTGATTCGCGCTCCATGTTTGATGAACACTCCCCTCAGCACGGCTTTGTGCGCCTCCCATAAAATACCCGGGTCACAGTTGTCAATGTCATTTGTCCGGAAAAAGTGTTGCAGTTCGTTCTCAATATCGGTCAGTACTTCTGGTGTTTGCAGTAGACTTTCATTAAGTCTCCAGAATCTGGATCTGGTGTTCCAATTGGACGATAGGCAGTATCGCATGGTAATAGGAGCGTGGTCTGACCAAGTGGCACTGCCTATTTCCACTGCTTGGATAGCCTCTAACTGTCTATGGGGAATAAAGAAGTAGTCCAGTCTCGAGTATACTTTATGTGGGGTCGAGTAAAAAGTATAGTCTCTTTGTCCCGAATGAGTCAGTCTCCAGATGTCTATCAGTTGGGCATTATGAAGGTCTTTTGTTATCCTCTTAAGAGTACTCGCACGCATAGAGGCAGTATTTGAAGAGGTATCAACCGCAGGGTTGAGAGGCGTATTAAAGTCACCCCCTAGAATCAATTGACCTTCCTGAAAGTCAGAGAGCAGTTTCAGTGTACGATGTAGAAATGTGTCCTGTCTGTCATTGGGGCATATACTGTGGCTATGGTGACCTGGGTATTTCTCAATGTTCCCTTGACAAATATGTACCGTCCGTCCGGGTCTGTACTTACGTCACTACATATCCATGGAACCGTCCCTGCAATCAGTATCGACACCCCTTTAGATTTAGTGGTCGCGTTCGTCGCATGATATACATGGGGAAATTGACGACTTTTGAGGTAAATGGGTTTGTCTGTTTTGAAATGTGTCTCCTGTATGAGTGCGATGTCAGTGTGGGCCCTTTTAAGGTCATTTAGGAGCATTCGTCGCTTTTCAGGTATGTTTAGGCTCCTCGCGTTTATGGAATAAATGTTTACAGTGTCCATATTCTCCCTGACCGTGGCTAATGAGAGTGAAGACACCACCAAAAAGTGAAGGGGGTGGGGAGTGAGGGGAGAGTGGGGTAAGGTAGGAGAAGATAGGAAGTTAGCAAGATGTAAAAAAGAAAAAGTAAGAAGAGAAAATTTAAGGCAGAAAGTAAGTGCCGTCAGAAAAAGAAGACGACACGTGTCGGATAGTGTAACTATCCTGCCCGTTCCAGAAGATATAAATACACCAACAGTGTGTATTGAAGCTTTCTCTGGTATGTACCAAGAGATGTGCTTCGGCCTATTGGGGAGGAGGTAAGAGATGACCGTGAGAGGCCCTCCCGTCCCCACCCGCCCCACCCAGCCTGACAATCGTAAGTTAAGTATCTATTCTCAGTAGACATGAAAATTTCAGTAAGTGCAACCAAATACATAACCTTATAAACAGTAAAACAGAACATAACAATATTGCTGAGATTGCATCTCCTAGTTCAAGTAACGTGTCCACCCAGTCTCTCTCCTCCCAATTCCTGCCTGTCCTGTGATCTATCTTGTGTTTATCTAATGTTTCGAGACAGTCGTGGTATGTGTAGTATGGGAGGGGCTAACTTATCCAGTTCCTGTTTGCTATCTGGAGATAGTTTGTCTGCATCATCTAGATACTAAGGTTCCTGTATCTCTGTGTGTGTAAGAAGGCGGTCTTGTGTCAACTGTGTTGTAGTGAGGGTTTACTCTTTTCTCCTCTACTTCTAGTGTTTACTTCTCACTAAATTGCCCAGCTGCTAAGGACACTAGACATAGCTTCTCTGAAGCATCTGTCTCAGTGTTTTTTCTGATGGTTTACTCTGTCCGCTAGGTTGTGGTCACCTACTCGCTAAAGGTGTAAGAGAGTTCCCTTGTGTATAGAAACTTTAAACATTGAACATTCTTGCAACTCTACAATGCAAACAATCAACTGTAATGAAGAGAGTGACTAGGTACCTGTATAAATGCTTTTGTTCAACTCCCGGCGAGTGTCTTCTATCACTGCCGTGCTGAGTAAAACAACATTGCCAGGGTACTGTCATCTTACTCCACTATTTTTCCCCCCTGTTTCCTGTGTCTGCGTTGGTTAAGGTTGTTGCCCCCTCCCCCCCCCCGTTACAACCGAGAAAACATCAGAACAGAGGGTGGGTGCTGGCACATATCTGGTTAAAGTCTCGCGAGATATAGGGGGAGACAACCAAGGAAGTCTATCCCTGCAAAACTCCCCTGAGGTTCGATGCAGACAGGGTTAAGATCATTTCTCCACCATACCTTTACTGTTCCTTCTCTGTTTCAGTTCCGTCCCCAAAGTACTGCATGTAGGAGGTCGTGTAGAGAAGGAGTCAGGTTGACTGTTCTCAGAGGTCCTTGTCCCTCATTTTGCACTCTGAGCCTGCCAATCTGGGACTGTGCCGTTTGGCTGCATAGTGTCACTTCTCAATGGTGGTTTTCCCCTCCCCCGTGCCTCTCACCATCCGGTAAATAGTTCTGAGGGGATCAGTCACCGCCACACAAAAAACCCCACCACCATCCGGTGGGTATGGTCGAACCCAACAAAAGAAAAATAAAAATTTAAAATTGAAAAGCAGAAATCTTCAAGGGTAGATATAGTTGGGCCAACCTAGACAAGGATGGAGGAAACCTGTGGGTGGACAGCTATCGTGAATGGAGTCAACTCCCTGAGGGAGCTAGTTCTCTCAGCTTACCCGGCAGTCGCGGTTATTCAGTCCTCTCTTGGTGCCTCTGCCGAGCCGTATCTCGGTCTGTTCCAGTTCCTCTGTGGCCTCGGTGACCGTGTTCTCCGCAGATGTGATGGTCCAGAGCGGGGATTGTGCGGTTGCAGCATCTGGAGCCAATCAGGTACTTCAAATGGTTCAATCTCCATAAATGTAAATAGAGCCGGCAGGTCTGTCGGGGTCCGGAGGGTGAACGAGCGTTGATCCTTTTTAAAGGTGACTGAGATGGGGAATCCCCAGCAATAAGTGATTCCGGATCTTCTAGCTGCTTCTAGTACCGGTTTCAGGAGAGCTCTTCTCTGCAGCGTTGATCTAGACAGGTCTGGCATGATCCGTATGCAAGCTCCATCAAACTCCATGTTGCCCTTCTCCCAGGCTGCCCGAAGTATCATTTCTTTATGGGCATATTGATGGATCCTGCATATGATATCCCTCGGTCTCTCCAAGTCTGTCGACCGGGGTCCCAAGGCTCTGTGTATTCTATCAAAGGTAAGACTGTTTGGATATAGTTCCCCCATCAGGTCTCGGAAGATCGCCATGATTGTTACCGCCAGGTCTTCCGTGCCCGTAGCTTCTGGGAGACCTCTTAGACGCAAATTGTTCCGTCTGCTACGGTCCTCCATTTCTTCCAGCCGGAGTTGCTGGGTAAGAATTGTGTTTGCTTGTGTGGTACATGAGGCTTCAACTGCAGAGATCCGTCTCTCCAGCGCCGCCACTGATGTTTCTCCTGTGTCTACTCGTTCATTCAAGACCTGTACCTCCTGCCGTACTACCTCTATCTCCTGTCTGTGGGATGCCTCCAGCTTGTTCACCATCTCTTCTATATCATTCCTTGTCGGGAGGGCCTGCAGGATCGCTTTCAATTCGGCATCCGCTCTCAGTCAGCGGTGCCTGTGAGAGTTCTTGTGTTCCCGACCGGAACATTGCAGGTACAGTGAAGTCCATGTTGGGAGTGTTCTGTAATGCTGTCTGGGCAGACGTGGAGGCGGTCAGTGACAAGCGATCTCCATTGGGGTCAGACCTCGTGGCTTCCGCCATCTTGAGACTCGGGGAGGCTCCGGATCTGTTCAGTAGAAGTTGTTGAATGTCTGCACTCCGGCGTGTCTGTGGAGTTGTTCGTTTTGTGTGTCTGCCTCTCCGCTTTCCAGCGGAGTACATGCCGAGTTGTCTAGGCGAGAAATTACTATTTTAAAGCCGGTAAGGATGGGCCGGGCCGGGAGCTCCTCAGACACACGTCTTCACACAGCCATGTACAGGCCACGCCCCCGGTTCTCCTGGTTTTAAAACACCAGCCTCTGTAGTGGTGAGTCTAGAATTTACTGCATATTTTGGTTTATATTGCTGGAATTATTTGTTGTTTGTTGTCTGTCTGTCTTGTTGAGAAAGTGAATGAGCCTTGTCAAGGATGGTATGAGTTAGAAGGGGATTGCCGAACTACGCAACGGAATGCGCCTTACCTCACATGATTGGGAACTTGTGAGCTTTGGGGTCTGACGTTTATGCTTAACCTCACATCTAACTCATAAACCATAGACGGCTTGAAAGTATAAGCCCTGTCTGCTCCATAAAGCAGGGATAAGAGTGTATGAGAGGGATCCCAGATACGGGGGGGGAATAAGATCTCCATAAGCCCGGAGATCTAGTCGGATACCTGGCCACTCAAAGGAATGCTTGTATATGTTGTAGCCGTCAGTCTGATCATAATATTTTGTCAGTGTGGCACATTACACGGTGCCACAGATAATTAAAAACATCTGTGGGGAAGATGAAGCGGGGGACTTAAAGGATGTCCTTCGTAAATTTAAGGTGAAAGGAGCAGCGGGTTTAGACCCGGATGTATGGAGTGAAATAAAAAGGGACAGACAAGGAGAGGTGTTAGAGAAGCAATGGATGTGCCAGATTCAATGTCTGATTAGAGTCTCCAACAGAGCGAAAGAGGAAGGGTGGAAATATAATCCAGATTGTGATGGTTGGGATATGAAAGATAGAAGAACAAAAAATGTTGAAACTTTAAATAATATTGCTTCAACCATCCCACCCCCATACACTGATATAGAGAAAAATTCACATAAGTCAGGGTTATATCCTGTACTTGAGGGGAGAATGGGTACCACCTGATTCCTGTGTATTGCTACAATATGTGGATGACTTATTGTTATGCTGCCCTGACAAGGAAACTTGTTTAGACACCACCCTTAATTTGTTGCGATTTTTGGCAGAAAAAGGTTGCAAGGTTAATAAGAAAAAGTTGCAGGTGTGTCAGGAAAAAGTAATCTTTTTGGGACATTGTATATCACAGGGCACAAGACATCTCACTGAGGAGAGGGTTCAAGTGATAAAGGGAATGTTACTCCCACAGAATTTCAAACAATTGCGTATGTTTTTAGGTATTGTGTCATATTGTAGACAATGGATACCACACGCTAGCGCTTTGATGCAGCCATTATACGATTGTTTGAAAATTGTACCGTATGTGCTTACAGAAGTAGCTTATGAGTCGTTTGTCACTTTGAAAAAGCTATTAATTTCTGCCCCGGCTATTGGACTTTCAGATTACACTAAGAAATTCAATCTATACGTTGCTGAGATCACTGGACACGCCACAGGTGTTCTGACACAGGAACATGTAAAACAAAGACCAGTCGCTTACTTTTCAGCAGCATTAGATCCAGTGTCCAGAGGTTCACCGTCTTGTGTACGGGCGGTAGCTGCAGTGTCAATCATCATTGATAAATTATCAGAGATTGTTCTAGATAATCCAGTCGTAGTGCATACCACACATGACATACATGCGATCTTGTCTCAAGTTCAGCCCAAACACATTTCAATGGCTAGGCAATTAAGGTTACAGTGTACTTTACTTTTACCTCCAAATGTCACTTTTCAGCGCTGTACAACCTTAAATTTGGCCACCTTTTTGCCTCTTCAGTCACCAGATTTGGCAAGGGGGGAATGATAGTACTAGTGAGAAAGGAAATGAGGTACCTGACACTCTTTTGTTTAAGGAAGTAAATGAACATGATTGTTTTCAGCTCATGGAGCAGGAGACAATGGGATTCCCACATGTTACAGATACACCAATTTTAAACGCTGAGCCCATTTGTACATAGATGGCAGCAGGTTTGCTGATGATAAGGGTAAATATCACACAGGGTATGCTGTAGTGACTGATACACAGGTGATTGACGCACAGCCCTTACCAGCCCACATGTCAGCACAAGAAGCAGAATTAAAAGCGTTAGAACAAGCCCTAGAATACTTAAAAGGACAAGAGGGAAATATTTACACTGACTCCGCCTACGTTTATGGTGTGGCGCACGATTATGGCCATATATGGAGGGCTAGAGGTTATCTGACAGCAGCAGGTACACCTGTAAAACATGGAGAAGGGATTAAGAGAGTCCTGAACAATCTTCAAAAGGTTAAACGAGTGGCAATCATGAAGATAGCGGCACACACGAGCGCAAAAACAATTGAGGCAAAAGGAAATGCATTTGCAGATTTGACTGCAAAACAGGCAGCTCTAGGGGAAGGAAGCCCTGAAACCTTAGCAGCAGTAGAGGTGAGTATCCCAGAACCGACATGGCAGCAGCTGAGTAAATTACAGGAGCAAGCAGGGGAGAGCAAGAAAGATAGGTGGGTCAGGATGGGAGCAGCACCAGACCTTGACAATGTATGGAGGGAAGGAGGCAAAATATGCCTACCTGCCTCTCTGTACCCAGCAATGGCAGCGGCAGTTCACCTACCCACACATGTCAGTTCCAATTCCATGTATAGGATTGTGAACCAAGGATGGCTCGCCCCTGGATTCAGTAGTTCTGCGAGAAACTACTGTGCAGCCTGCCAAATCTGTCTCCTGAATAACCCAGGACAGAGAGTAAAAACCCCACGTAAACACCAGGTTCGGGCCCAATACCCCTTCCAGAGACTGCAAATTGACTACATACAAATGCCTAAGAGCGGACCCTTTGAATTTGTCCTCGTGTGTATCGATTTATTTTCAGGTTGGCCTGAAGGCTATCCAGTAAAATCAGCTACAGCAAAAGCCACAGCCAAGAAACTGAGTTAATACCTAGGTTTGGTCTTCCTGAAACCATAGAATCAGATAGGGGAACACACTTTACAGGAGAAATCATGCAGAATGTAATGACCATGTTAGGGGTTCAACAAAGTTTTCACACCCCTTACCACCCACAGAGTTCAGGATCAGTGGAAAGAGTAAATGGGACAATAAAGTTGAAAATACAAAAGGCCATGCAAGAGTTAAACAAGCCATGGCCAGAATGCCTGCCTTTGGCTTTGTTCTCCATAAGATACACTCCAACAGGGAAAACAGGATTATCCCCATATGAAATACTTTTTGGGAATGCACCTAGATTAGGTTTATACTTTCCACAGAGTATGCAATTGCAATGTGACAGTTTAACTGCATATGTGATACAATTACAACAACGTCTAACTAAGATCCACAAAAGTGTGTATTCTTCTCTTCCAGACCCTAATTCAATAGCAGGTACACATACTCTGCTACCAGGGGATTATGTATATGTAAAGAAACACACCAGGAAAACATTGGAACCTAGATTTGAAGGCCCATATCAAGTACTCTTGACCACAGCCACTTCAGTAAAGCTGGAGGGAAAGCCAACCTGGATACACGCATCACACTGCAAGAAACAACCTGAGAAAACGTCATCATGAAGTCTTTGCTTTTCTATAGCTTGTTTAAACTTGCCATCCTACAAGTGTATGCTTAGACTCCTGGTATCAATGTACTTGAAATAGAAGAAACAATGACTTTTGAATGGAGTATAGATGATCCTAAAGTAGCAAATGTTTCAGGATATGAGATAAATAAGGATTATACTGTGGGTAATTACATGGTTAAAGGACACAAGAGACCGTTACACATAGACCAAAACAGCATGGATAAGGGCAGAACCACAGTCAGAGGTAAATATAACATTTCAATTAAATACTAGCATGGGAGATGTACCAAATACTAACCACAATGGCAGAGGGAGAAAATATATCAGAAGGGATGTTTAATCTCACAGATATTACCGTTAATCAATCCAGTACTTTCCTCTGTGCCTCTTGGTGGAGGGAAGAGAGAGTTGATGGGTGGTACTGGATGGCACAGTCCTATGGGTTTCACATACAAATGGAGGAAGAAGTAACGCCAACAATTGAATCTTCCATATTAACACCCGTACCAAACAATTGTATAAATGTATCAACATCACAACAGAAAACAAAAATAAAATTCAATATCACCTTTCCCCCGATACCGGAGTGCAGGTATAAAAGAGAATGGTGCGACACACTATTGGGACTGACAGGTACAGGGATGGGAATTTTAAACTTGGTCGAGATAGAAGAAATGAACAACAGATGGAAGCATGCAGGGGGACACATAGCTGACAGCTTGACTATCACAAGCAAATGGTTACCCACCACATTTGAAACACAACTGCAAGAAATACCCCTATTACAATTTTTGGGAGGGTTAATAAATCACACAATAGGAGCAGAGCTCCAGCTGTGGAATCAAAGTCATCAGTTTGTAAATTTCACCCAGTGCTCTTTTAACCTCTTATCCTATCATATGCAAATAAATAGGGCCAGGACTGAACTACAGTTGGGAAATTATCATACCTGGATGAAATATTTTAGAGGTCTAACTGACGATGGTGTATGGTTCCAAGTAAAAGGGGATAAGGTAGAATGTGAGGATAAATGGTGTGTAGGAAGGTTTGAAGCATACAGGGTAGCAGATGTAATGGAAATGTGTAAAATAGTGGTTATGCCATAGGTGTGCGCAGCCTATTGCATTAGGGTGTGCACCCCAAAGCTCAAGCACACATGCATTTATGAGTTTGTATGTGTACTGACTACATTGTGCTTACCTTCTCCTGGTAGGCTGAAGTCTGTCCCACACTGCAGGCTGTGTTTATTCCTACCTCTCCTGCCTGCTCCAGCTGCCAGCACCTTTTGTTGTAATGTTAAATAAGGCACGCTGGGGAAGGGGGCTGTGCGGTGTCATTACCATTGGCTAAGGAGGCAGCAGAGACATGGAGCAACTGTAGCCTCTGGCTTTTTACAGACACTGCATGGTTGGCAACCTTGGTGATTAGGGTGTGCCCAGGCACACCTGGCACACCCCCTGCGCACGCCTATGGGTTATGCCATTAGTAATTAAAGACGAGTTTTGGTATCCAGAAATATATGGGAAATATGTAGATAAAGGAAACAGAACCCATGATTTAAATCTATGTGAAGGAACTAATAAGGGAATGGTATGCGGCAGAAGTTCCCCAGTATATGAACCTTGTTTGTTAAAATACCAAACTAGCATATGCAAAATGCAAAGAACACCGATAAATGTAAACAATAGATTCATAGAAATAGGACCCCAGCATATTTGTATCATTACTAATGATAACCGCACCATGTCAACGTTAAATAAATCGGCGCCGTTTGCAGGGTGGATAAAGAAGATTAAAACATTACAATGGAGTAAAGACACATATCTTTTTGAACCAGACGCAGATAAGATATTCTCTTCAGTCTATGAGGTACATAATCTCACTGACACTACACCCTTTATAATTTCTTTAGACCCACTAAAACAGGTTTTGGAGCAATCAGAATTGTTAAGACAACACATAGAAACACTAGAACACACCCTACAAAATAACCTCGTATCTGCAATAATTGACAAAGGTAGACTGGTGCATCTTTCCTCACAGATACAACAGGATACTACACCACATTGGTGGGATATATTTAGTGGAATGTCTTCTACAGCAACCAATACCTTTCACTGGTTGTTAAGTCCAATGGTAATTATTATTCTAATATTAATATCACTTACAATCACAAATATATGTGTATACAGGAAAATAAATAGGAAAATTAGGAGAATAGACAGGGCATACTGAGAAATGTGTATTGACATCACCCTACTCCTACAAAACGCCTCTTCTTGAATTTAAGATGTTGGCAGTACCCAGGGGGATGGAATTTAAATTCCCTCTGACAACCCGCGGTCAGGGATAGGACCCTGGGATGAAGCTAACTAGAACTTGTTCCTGAGGACCCAGGAGGAAGGAGAGGATGAGGTCAAAGGGGGAAATTGATAAGGTTAGGGATTTGATTTAGAGTTCTCACTTAATCTAATGTCTACGTGTAAATCTGTTATGAAATATAGTCTGTTATGAAATGTGATAATGCCAGCGTTGCAGTATTTTATGAATTGTAACCTTTGGCTGCTGAGCCACCAGTATCTGTCGAAACTGCTTTTATTATCTGATATCTATGTTGCACTTTGATACTTGAGTTTATGTAACCAATCCTATAAAAAGATTCAATAAACCAAGACAGATCAGATCAATACGGGACATTCAAGGCTCGTAGGCTGATATACAGATACTCTGTCTCTGTGTCTATTTCTTTAAGAGCTAAGATTTGACAAAGCAATATAAACTCAAAGCAACTTATTTAAAAGTTGAACCTAACAGTAGTTTGAAAAATCTCCAGGCTAATTTTTTTGAAGGACTATAGTCAGAACAGGGAACGTTAGGAGTAGTACGCTAGCAGCCCGCTCAGGCCGTGTAAAGTAACCGGAATTCGGGGGCCGGTTATTGTGATAAAGGCGCAAACCATATCCGCTCCGAAATAAAGCGCAGGGTTTTCTGTACGCAGAGTCTGCCAAAAAATTGTTCTGATGAGTAGTGAAAAAAAAAGCAGCAATGGTGACAGGGGCGGTACCTGTCAATCCAATCACGATCCAGAGGGTCGCTACCTCTGCAGGATCAACCTATAAAAGGTTGGGAAATCAGGGCAGGGTCCAAGCATCCATAAGGATGGGTTAAATATGGGCCCTAGGATATTCGTGATTGGGATTGTTGGACGAGGAAGAGGTGTTCTAAGAAAGATTAAAAATTAAATATGGGAAGATCTGTACCGTGATCATCACACAAAGATGACATGGCCATATGACTTCACTTGCCCAGTCAGATAGAGGCAACGGATTTGGGTATGTCCGAATTCAGGGGGACATCCTCCACACCTAAGGTATGTACCAACAAGAATAAATCCCAGGAAGGTAAGAGCTCTTTAAAAATTGCCCCTATATTTTGTAAGCCGCAGGTAAAAACTACTAATCCATAAAAGGCCATCCCACATTCTCAGTCGTCTAAAACAAAGCCTTTTTTTAAGAGATGTTGTACCACTTTAGATAAGATAAAATGTCACTTATGTGGTTTATTTAGCCACATAGCAAGATTCTGTCCGTCTGGTTCCAGTCAAAAAGTCGGTAAACATAATCCATATAGGACCACAAGATGTGATTATGAAGTGTACTCAGTGCGCTTTGCAAAGGGGCCTAGGTGTAAGAAGTATGAACCACCTAGGTCAGGGGTCCCATTCCAACATCCTGAGAATGCATCCATACAGGCTGAGAAGGGGCTAATGAAATTGGATGGATCACTGAAAGAATTTCAACCCTACCAAGCAGATGCTATGGGTTTAAGAAGAAGTACAGGTTATCATAGAAAACAAGCTGATATGTGTGATGTCTAGAAGTCATCTTTGACCTAGCTAACTGTGTGAGTGTGTGAGAGGAATATGGAATATATGTTGTGTTGTCTAACTCTGAGGTCTGTTGTCTCCGCTGCTGACAGCCCACCGAAATGACCCCTCTTCTTTCTGACCAGGTCAGGGAAAGTGTAAAGCGAACTGTATTGACATGCAAATTACTTGAGCCAAGATAATTATCTATGTGTTTGTTTTCCAGAGAGTCAGTTCTGTGAGAGGTTGGTGGTGAGTAGGGATGAGCTTCGAGTTCGAGTCGAACTCATGTTCGACTCGAACATCGGCTGTTCGCCAGTTCGCCGAACAGCGAACAATTTGGGGTGTTCGCGGCAAATTCAAAAGCCGCGGAACACCCTTTCAAAGCCTATGGGAGAAATCAAAAGTGCTAATTTTAAAGGCTTATATGCATGGTATTGTCATAAAAAGTGTTTGGGCACCTGGGACCTGCTCCAGGGGACATGTATCAATGCAAAAAAAAGTTTTAAACACGGCCGTTTTTTCGGGAGCAGTGATTTTAATAATGCTTAAAGTCAAACAATAAAAGTGTAATATTCCATTAAATTTCGTATCTGGGGGGGTGTCTATAGTATGCCTGTTAAGGGGCGCATGTTTCCCGTGTTTAGAACAGTCTGACAGCAAAATTACATTTCAAAGGAAAAAAAGTCATTTAAAACTACTCACGGCTATTAATGAATTGCCGGTCCGACAATACACATAAAAGTTCATTAATAAAAACTGCATGGGATTTCTCCACAGGGGAACCCTGAACCAAAATTTAAAAAAAAATGACGTAGGGGTCCCCCTCAAAATTCATACCAGACCCTTCAGGTCTGGTATGGATTTTAAGGGGAACCCCGCGCCAAATTTTAAAAAAAATTGGCGTGGGGTCCCCCCAAAAATCTATACCAGACCCTTATCTGAGCACGCAACCTGGCAGGCCACATGAAAAGAGGGGGGGACGAGAGAGCGCCCCCCCTCCTGAACCGTACCAGGCCACATGCCGTCAACATTGGGAGGGTGCTTTGGGGTAGCCCACCAAAGCACCTTTTCCCCATGTTGATGAGGACAAGGGTCTCATCCCCACAACCCTTGGCCGGTGGTTGTGGGGGTCTGCGGGTGGGGGCTTATCGCAATCTGGAAGCCCCCTTTAACAAGGGGACCCCAGATCCCGGCCCCCATGTGTGAAATGGTAAGGTACCCCTACCATTTCACAAAAAAACTGTCAAAAATGTTAAAAATTACAAGAGACAGTTTTTGACAATTTCTTTATTTAAAATCTTCTTTTTTCCATCTTCTATCTTCTTTCTTCTATCTTCCTTCGGTTTCTTCCTCCATCTTTTTCTTCCTCCGATCCTCTGCTTCTTTCTCCTGTGTTCTCGTCTGGCATCTCCCTCCGCGGCATCTTCTTCTCTTCATCTTCTTCTCTTCATCTTCTTCTCTTCATCTTCTTTTCGGGCTGCTCCGCACCCATGATTGGATGGGAGGCTCCCGCTGTGTGACACTTCTCTCTTCATCTTTTTCTCTTCATCTTTTTTTTTCTTCATCTTCTTGTCTTTATCTTCTTGTCTTCATCTTCTTTTCGGGCCGCTCCGCATCACACAGCGAGAGCCTCCCTCCATGCCATCATGGATGCGCAGCGGCCCGAAAAGAAGATGAAGACAAGAAGATGAAGAAAAAAAGATGAAAAGAAAAAGATGAAGAGAGAAGCCTCACACAGCGGGAGCCTCCCATCCAATCATGGATGCGGAGCGGCCCGAAAAGAAGATGAAGAGAAGAAGATGAAGATAAGAAGATTTAGAGAAGAAGATGAAGAGAAGAAGATGCCGTGGAGGGAGATGCCGGACGAGAACACCGGAGAAAGAAGCAGAGGATTGGAGGAAGAAGAAGATGGAGGAAGAAACCGAAGGAAGATAGAAGAAAGAAGATGGAAAAAAGAAGACTTTAAATAAAGGAATTGTCAAAAACTGTCTCTTGTCATTTTTAACATTTTTGACAGTTTTTTGTGAAATGGTAGGACCCCCTTACCATTTCACACAGGGGGGGCTGGGATCTGGGGGTCCCCTTGTTAAAGGGGGCTTCCAGATTCCGATAAGCCCCCCGCCCGCAGACCCTCACAACCACCGGCTAAGGGTTGTGGGGATGAGGCCCTTGTCCTCATCAACATGGGGACAAGGTGCTTTGGTGGGCTACCCCAAAGCACCCTCCCAATGTTGAGGGCATGTGGCCTGGTTCAGGAGGGGGGGCGCTCTCTCATCCCCCCTCTTTTCCTGCGGCCTGCCAGGTTGCATGCTCGGATAAGGGTCTGGTATGGATTTTTGGGGGGACCCCATGCCATTTTTTTTTTTTATTTTGGTGCGGGGTTCCCATAAAATCCATAGCAGACCTGAAGGGTCTGGTATGAATTTTGAGGGGGACCCCTACGTAATTTTTTTTTAAATTGTGGCGCGGGGTTCCACTTAATATCCATACCTGACCTGAAGGGCCTGGTATGGAATTTAAGGGGACCTCCACGCCAGTTTTTTTTTTTAATTTTGGTTCGGGGTTCCCCTGTGGGGAAATCCCATGCAGTTTTTATCAATGAACTTTTATGTGTATTGTCGGAGCGGCAATTCATTAATAGCCGCAAGTAGTTTTAAATTACTTTTTTTCCTTTGAAATGTCATTTTGCTGTCAGACTGTTCTAAACACGGGAAACATGCGCCCCTTTACAGGCATACTATAGACACCCCCCAGAAATTTAAAGGAATATTATACTTTTATTGTTTGACTTTAAGCATTATTAAAATCATTGCTCCCGAAAAAAATGCCCATTTTTAAAACTTTTATTTGCATTGATACATGTGCCCTGGGGCAGGACCCGGGTCCCCAAACACTTTTTAGGACAATACCATGCAAATTTTTTTTTTTTCCAAAATAGATTTTTATTGAAAGAAAAAGAAATCTGCATAACAGTATCATCATACAGTTGTACAAGAAGTGGGGAACAAAAAATTCTTGCGATTGAGACAAATGTAACAGTGAATTGACTATCACAGAAAATCTCTTGTTGAAGCTTTACAACATATGCACGGCAAGAGGGATTAAATTAGACAATTAACACATTAAGTAACTGTCGAGAGGGTGATGTTGATTATAATGGCATAAGATATTTCTTCTTTTTTATTTATTTTTTTTCCCCTTTTCCTAGTTGCTGTTACAATTACTGGGGGAAAATTCCCACTCGTTAGGTGAAGGCGTAGGGGTTTGTATGACAATTCAATCCACGTGTAGAGTAGAGATGTTGGTCGGGAACTCTGTTGGGAGACCCATACCGTACAAGGTGTTAAGATGGGTTGTGGGTGGATAATGAGAAACATATGAAAAAAAAGGGGGGAGGGGAGGGGGAGGGAGGGGTGACCTAAGGGACTTGGGGGGGGGGGGATGGGAACACAGGGGGTGTGAGGGGGGGGAGATTAAGGGAGATAGAGGGGTGGTTGTCTCCTCGGTCTCCGCCACTGGTAGTGTATTTGCGGTCTGGTGTTGCTTTATGGTGAAGTAGGTTAGGTTTGTCTGATCTCTATTCTCGGAGAATATTATTAATTTGTGTGAACCATTCTTGGATGGTCGGAGCATGAGACGTACCCCAGTGTCTAGGGTTGCACATTTTCGCTGCATTCAGTAGGGGTAAGATCAATGTCTTACGGTAGTATGAAGTAGACAAATCTGAGTGATGAAACAGGCATTGGGCTGGGGAGTGGTCTAAGTTATAGGTCGATATTGATTCAGTGAGTTCTCGGACTTGCGTCCAGAATGGTTGAATAGCTGGGCATGACCACAAAATGTGTAACAATGTGCCCGGTTCATCCCCACATCTCCAGCATTTATTGGGGAATGAGGGGTTGATTTTATTTAAGATGGCTGGGGTTCTGTACCATCGTGTCAGTGTCTTATAGTTATTTTCCTGAATGGACACGTTCAGGGAGCCTTTATGGGCAACCGTAAATATGTGTTCTCATTGGTCTTCTTCTAGTTCTGCTTGTAATTCTCTTTCCCATGTTTTGCAAGTTTTCCCTTCTTTGGGGGAAGTTCCAGTAAATAGAATAGCATATATACTGGAGATTAAATGTTGTTGGGGATTAGATTGAGAGCATAGATGCTCAAATGGAGTGAATGGTCGTGATATAGAGGAGTCGCGATTGACTTCCTTTAAAAAATGTCGAATTTGAAAGTAATTCCAAAATGGTAAAAGGTCACTGGTAATTGCGGGTGTTAGTGTGAGGCGGTCTAGAAAAGAGCCGTCGTGGAAAAATTAATGCGCTTGTATGTTGGGGAGTTGCCACTGACTTGCTAGGAATTGTGCGGACATACCCGGAGGGAAGGCAGGGTTCTGTCTTATAGGAGTTAAAGGGCCCGGGGAGGATGATATGTGTAGTTTTCGGCAAGCTTCCCTGAAACAGCCAAGGGTCGGGCCCATAAGAGGGTGTTCTTTGAGAGTGGAGGGAATATGTGTCGGCGCCAGCCAGGGTGCGGATCCCAGAGGGAAGGGAGACAGTGATCCCTCCAGTCTGACCCAATCTTTGTGTTGGGTGTGTAGTGACCAGTCCACAATACGGGTAAGGTGGCAGGCCCAGTAATATTTTTTCAGATCTGGTAGACCAATGCCCCCCTTCGTCTTAGGTCGTGTTAGGAGATCGTATGCGATTCTCGGATGTTTTTGTTTCCATAGAAAATCTGTACAAAGTCTTCTATAGGTCAGGAAAAATGATGGGGGAAGTTTAATGGGGATAGCTTGTAGGATATATAAAATATATTATTAAAATGTTCATTTTAATAATGGCCGCACATCCGAACCAGGAAAACTGAGGTTTGTTCCAATTTTTGAGATCAGCAGAGATCGTTTTGAGAATGGGGAGATAGTTTTGTGCAAAGATATCTGATAGGTTCGTTGTAAGGTAGATGCCAAGGTATTTAATTGCGTCGTGCCGCCATTGGAAGGGGAAATTAGTTTCACACTGTGTAACAGTCTCTTTTGGGATGGTGACATTGAGGGCGTGTGATTTGGTAAAGTTTATTTTAAAGTTAGAGATGCGCTGGAAGAGGTGGAAGTCTTTTAATAAGTTTGGAATAGAGGTGTGGGGCTCGCTAAGGGAAAGTAGGATGTCATCGGCAAAAGCTGCCAACTTATAAGTGTGGCCTGTTATGGGTATTCCTTTAATATTTTCATTTCTCCTGAGGCAGTTTAGGAGAGGTTCAAGGGTTAATACAAAGAGGATAGGGGAAAGTGGGCAACCTTGCCTCGTTCCATTGGTTATGGAGAAGGCGTTTGACAGATGTCCGTTAATCCAAACTCTGGCCGTGGGTGTCGTGTATAAAGACATGATTGAGTTAAACATGCGATTTTGGAGGCCTAGGCGTCGCAACACTGCCCCCATGTAGTCCCATGCCAGTCTGTCAAACGCCTTCTCCGCATCCAATGATAGGAAGAAACCTTTATGTTTATTAGTTGTCATCCAATGATGGAGATTTATGTCTTTAATGGTGTTATCTCTTGCCTCTCGGCCTGGAATAAAACCAACCTGGTCCTTATCTATCAGTGATGGTAATAGGGGAAGCAAGCGATTGGCTAGGATTTTTGAGTTTTATGTCAACATTTAGTAGGGAAATCGGCCTATAGTTGTTTTACTAGGGTTGTGTCTTTCCCTTCCTTTGGTATGACTGTAATGTGAGCTTCAAGGAGTCTGTGGAAGGGAAGCGTGGAGGAGGACAGGGAGTTGAAGGCTCTGAGAAAGGGGCCAGTGAGTGTCTCTATGAAGGTTTTGAAATACACGGCTATGAAGCCGTCTGGGCCAGGACTCTTCCCGGCTTTTAATTGTTTGATTGCACTTTTAAGTTCAGCTTCCGAAATGGGGAGTTCTAATTGGCGAGCATCTTCTCTGTCAATATGTTTAGGACAATGTTCTTTTAGAAAGCTTTTAATGAGGGATCGCCTATCATTGTTATTAGATGAGCCGTCAGCTGTTGTGCCGAGGTTGTACAGCGTAGAATAGTACGCTTCGAATTGGGAGGCTATGTCCGGGGCTGTGACTTTCGATCTACCTTGGGAGTCGTTGATCGCATGAATGTTGGAACGGGCTTTGTTTTTCTGAATGGCTCGGGCCAGGTATTTTCCGCTCTTATTTCCAAATTCATAGAACAATTTCTGTTGTAGGATGAATTTACGTTTTGTTTTTTTGTGATAACTCTGTGAATAGATGTTCTCTGGTTTGCGTGAGTTCTCGATATGTCTGTTGGGCCTGAGTTTGTTTGTGAGCTAGCTCTAGGGTTTTAATCTTCTGAATCAGGATTGAAATGCTGGCTTGGTGGGCTTTTTCCGCGACGTTTTAAGGGCAATAAGTTTGCCCCTTAAGACGCATTTGTGGGCCTCCCATTGTGTTAGTGGAGATGTGTCTCCGTTGTCATTGTCGATAAAGAAATTGTGTATGGTTTGTCTAATGTCTGCGATATCTCCTTCTGAGGTCAAGAGGGTAGAATCTAGGCGCCAGATTTTAGAAACATTCTGATGATCAGGGAAGGTTAGTGTCATTGTAATGGGGTGGTGGTCAGATAGGAGCATTGGTTCAATTGTCGCATGGGAAAGAAATGGAAGGTCCGGTTGGGAGAGGAAGAGGTAATCAATTCTGGAATATCTGTCATGAGGGGCGGAGAAGAATGTGTAATCCTTGACATTTGGATGGAGAGTTCGCCAGGTATCATGTAAAAGCAAGTCGTTCAATTGCAGTTTGATTTGGCGTAGAGTTCTGTATTTTAGAGGTGTCTAAAATTGGGTATAGGGCTACATTAAAGTCTCCCCCGAGCACAGTTAGACCAACAGAGAAGCCTGATAAAAGTTGAGAGATCTGTCTAAAGAAGCTAGATTGTGCAGAATTAGGGCTGTAAATATTAGCCAAGGTTACCGGCCGGCCCTGTATCTTACCTTTTAAAAAGATGTATCTGCCTTCCTTGTCAATAAGTGAATCAGTGAGTTCCCAGGTTAGGTTTTTGGAGATCAGGATTGGAACTCCCTTAGTCTTTGCCTGTGGGTTGGTAGAGTGGTAGGAGTGAGGGAACCAGTGATTTGTAAGCTTGGGAATCTTATCTGCGCGGAAATGGGTTTCCTGGAGGAAGACTATGTTGGATTTTAGTTTGTGCATCATAGACAGAACTTGGCTGCGTTTTTCTGGGATATTGAGCCCTTTTACGTTTAGGGATGTCACTTTTAGCGTGTCGTGTTTGGTGGTATGTGCGACATGCTTTAAAAGCATGAGGTCTTTTGTCGGATTAGTCAATATGCCTCTTTGAGTGTGTTGGGGGGTGATTCGTGGGGAAGTTGTTGGTTCGGAAGGAATTGCGGTGGCGAAGTGGAGGTGGCGGAGACCGAGGGGGCAGTGGAGGGGGGGTGAGGGGGGTGGAGAAGGGCTAATGTGATTAAGGAGTGAGGAGGGAAAAACCTAGGGGGGGGAGGGGTCTATAAAGGGGAGAGGAGGGGGAGGGGAAAAAGATAAGAGGAAAGGAGAGAGAAGAAAGAAAAAAAAAAAAAAAAGAAAAAAAAAAAGAAGATAGATATGTAAGGTCTAGGTGTTCCAGAGGTAAAGAAGGGTTCAGAGACCCCTCTTATGGGGTAGTACGTTGTCCGGTATAAGTCAACAGGAAAGATAGGTTCCCGTTGTGTGGAGAGGTGAAGGGTGCCGGTAGTAACGGGTTGGAAGTAAAGTGTAATCCTCTGGTCCTCAGAGGGGTGTGGATGGTCAAGAAAGAAGAGTGAGCCTATAAGTTATAGTCTTAGTCTTGGGGATTGTGGATTAAATGAGGGAGATCTTAAGTTTAACCACTTGACGACCGCCTCACGCCGATGTACGTCGGCAAGGTGGCACGGACAGGTAAAATCACATACATATACGTGATTTGCCTTCCGCGGGTGGGGGGTCCGATCAGACCCCCCCCGGTGCCCGAGGCGGTCGTCTTTTGTCCCACGGCGATCGGAGATGAGGGGGAGGCCATTCGTTCGTGGCCCCCCCCTCGCGATCGCCGCCGGCCAATCACATCATTCCTTTGCTGCTGTATGCTAAACAGCAGCAAAGGAAATGATGTCATCTCTCCTCGGCTCGGTAATTTCCGTTCCAGCCCGAGGAGAGAAGACAGGTATGTGAGTGCACAACACTACACACACACAGTAGAACATGCCAGGCACACAAAACACCCCGATCCCCCCCCCGATCGCCCCCCGATCCCCCCCCAATCACCTCCCCCCCATCACAAACTGACACCAGCAGTTTTTTTTTTTTTTTTTTTCTGATTACTGCATGGTGTCAGTTTGTGACAGTTACAGTGTTGGGACAGTTAGTATAACCCCCCTGTAGGTCTAGGATACCCCCCTAACCCCCCCTAATAAAGTTTTAACCCCTTGATCACCCCCTGTCACCAGCGTCACTAAGCGATCATTTTTCTGATCGCTGTATTAGTGTCGCTGGTGACGCTAGTTAGGGACGTAAATATTTAGGTTCGCCGTCAGCGTTTTATTGCGACAGGGACCCCCATATACTACCGAATAAATGTTTTAACCCCTTAATGGCCCCCTAGTTAACCCTTTCACCACTGATCACCGTATAACTGTTACGGGTGATGCTGGTTAGTTTGTTTATTTTTTATAGTGTCAGGGCACCCGCCGTTTATTACCGAATAAAGGTTTAGCCCCCTGATCGCCCGGCGGTGATATGCGTCACCCCAGGCAGCGTCAGATTAGCGCCAGTACCGCTAACACCCACGCACGCAGCATACGCCTCCCTTAGTGGTATAGTATCTGATTGGATCAATATCTGATCCGATCAGATCTATACTAGCGTCCCCAGCAGTTTAGGGGTCCCAAAAACGCAGTGTTAGCGGGATCAGCCCAGATACCTGCTAGCACCTGCATTTTGCCCCTCCGCCCGGCCCACCCAAGTGCAGTATTGATCGATCACTGTCACTTACAAAACACTAAACGCATAACTGCAGCGTTTGCAGAGTCAGGCCTGATCCCTGTGATCGCTAACAGTTTTTTTGGTAGCATTTTGGTGAACTGGCAAGCACCAGCCCCAGGCAGCGTCAGGTTAGCGCCAGTAGTGCTAACACCCACGCACGCACCGTACAGCTCCCTTAGTGGTATAGTATCTGATCGGATCAATATCTGATCCGATCAGATCTATACTAGCGTCCCCAGCAGTTTAGGGTTCCCAAAAACGCAGTGTTAGCGGGATCAGCCCAGATACCTGCTAGCACCTGCGTTTTGCCCCTCCGCCCGGCCCAGTCCAGCCCACCCAAGTGCAGTATCGATCGATCACTGACACTTACAAAACACTAAATGCATAACTGCAGCGTTCGCAGAGTCAGGCCTGATCCCTGCGATCGCTAACAGTTTTTTTGGTATTATTTTGGTGAACTGGCAAGCACCAGCCCCAAGCAGCGTCAGATTAGCGCCAGTACCGCTAACACCCACGCACGCACCGTACGCCTCCCTTAGTGGTATAGTATCTGAACGGATCAATATCTGATCCGATCAGATCTATACTGGCGTCCCCAGCAGTTTAGGGTTCCCAAAAACGCAGTGTTAGCGGGATCAGCCCAGATACCTGCTAGCACCTGCATTTTGCCCCTCCGCCCGGCCCAGGCCACCCAAGTACAGTATCGATCGATCACTGTCACTTACAAAACACTTAACGCATAACTGCAGCGTTCGCAGAGTCAGGCCTGATCCCTGCGATCGCTAACAGTTTTTTTGGTAGCTTTTTATTGAACTGGCAAGCGCCAGCGGCCTAGTACACCCCGGTCGTAGTCAAACCAGCACTGCAGTAACACTTGGTGACGTGGCGAGTCCCATAAGTGCAGTTCAAGCTGGTGAGGTGGCAAGCACAAGTAGTGTCCCGCTGCCACCAAAAAGACAAACACAGGCCCGTCGTGCCCATAGTGCCCTTCCTGCTGCATTCGCCAATCCTAATTGGGAACCCACCGCTTCTGCAGCGCCCGTACTTCCCCCATTCACATCCCCAACCAAATGCAGTCGGCTGCATGAGAGGCATTTTCTTTATGTCCTCCCGAGTACCCCTACCCAACGAACCCCCAAAAAAGATGTCGTGTCTGCAGCAAGCGTGGATATAGGCGTGACACCCTCTATTATTGTCCCTCCTGTCCTGACAATCCTGGTCTTTGCATTGGTGAATGTTTTGAACGCTACCGTTCATTAGTTGAGTATTAGCGTAGGGTACAGCATTGCACAGACTAGGCACACTTTCACAGGGTCTCCCAAGATGCCATCGCATTTTGAGAGACCCGAACCTGGAACCGGTTACAGTTATAAAAGTTAGTTACAAAAAAAGTGTAAAAAAAAAAAAAAAATATATAAAATAAAAAAAAATAGTTGTCGTTTTATTGTTCTCTCTCTCTCTATTCTCTCTCTCTTGTTCTGCTCTTTTTTACTGTATTCTATTCTGCAATGTTTTATTGTTATTATGTTTTATCATGTTTGCTTTTCAGGTATGCAATTTTTTATACTTTACCGTTTACTGTGCTTTATTGTTAACCATTTTTTTGTCTTCAGGTACGCCATTCACGACTTTGAATGGCTATACCAGAATGATGCCTGCAGGTTTAGGTATCATCTTGGTATCATTCTTTTCAGCCAGCGGTCGGCTTTCATGTAAAAGCAATCCTAGCGGCTAATTAGCCTCTAGACTGCTTTTACAAGCCATGGGAGGGAATGCCCCCCCCCCCACCGTCTTCCGTGTTTTTCTCTGGCTCTCCTGTCTCAACAGGGAACCTGAGAATGCAGCCGGTGATTCAGCCAGCTGACCATAGAGCTGATCAGAGACCAGAGTGGCTCCAAACATCTCTATGGCCTAAGAAACCGGAAGCTACGAGCATTTTATGACTTAGATTTCGCCGGATGTAAATAGCGCCATTGGGAAATTGGGGAAGCATTTTATCACACCGATCTTGGTGTCGTCAGATGCTTTGAGGGCAGAGGAGAGATCTAGGGTCTAATAGACCCCAATTTTTTCGAAAAAGAGTACCTGTCACTACCTATTGCTATCATAGGGGATATTTACATTCCCCGAGATAACAATAAAAATGATTAAAAAAAAAAAATGAAAGGAACAGTTTAAAAATAAGATAAAAAAGCAAAAAAATAATAAAGAAAAAAAAAAAAAAAAAAAGCACCCCTGTCGCCCCCTGCTCTCGCGCTAAGGCGAACGCAAGCGGCGGTCTGTCGTCAAACGTAAACAGCAATTGCACCATGCATGTGAGGTATCGCCGCGAAGGTCAGATCGAGGGCAGTAATTTTTGCAGTAGACCTCCTCTGTAAATCTAAAGTGGTAACCTGTAAAGGCTTTTAAAGGCTTTTAAAAATGTATTTATTTTGTTGCCACTGCACGTTTGTGCGCAATTTTAAAGCATGTCATGTTTGGTATCCATGTACTCGGCCTAAGATCATCTTTTTTATTTCATCAAACATTTGGGCAATATAGTGTGTTTTAGTACATTAAAATTTAAAAAAGTGTGTTTTTTCCCCAAAAAATGCGTTTGAAAAATCGCTGCGCAAATACTGTGTGAAAAAAAAAAAATGAAACACCCACCATTTTAATCTGTAGGGCATTTGCTTTAAAAAAATATATAATGTTTGGGGGTTCAAAGTAATTTTTTTGCAAAAAAAAATAACTTTTTCATGTAAACAATGAGTGTCAGAAAGGGCTTTGTCTTCAAGTGGTTAGAAGAGTGAGTGATGTGTGACATAAGCTTCTAAATGTTGTGCATAAAATGCCAGGACAGTTCAAAACCCCCCCAAATGACCCCATTTTGGAAAGTAGACACCCCAAGCTATTTGCTGAGAGGCATGTCGAGTCCATGGAATATTTTATATTGCGACACAAGTTGCGGGAAAGAGACAAATTTTTTTTTTTTTTTTGCACAAAGTTGTCACTAAATGATATATTGCTCAAACATGCCATGGGAATATGTGAAATTACACCCCAAAATACATTCTGCTGCTTCTCCTGAGTACGGGGATACCACATGTGTGAGACTTTTTGGGAGCCTAGCCGCGTACGGGACCCCGAAAACCAAGCACCGCCTTCAGGCTTTCTAAGGGCGTGAATTTTTGATTTCACTCTTCACTGCCTATCACAGTTTCGGAGGCCATGGAAAGCCCAGGTGGCACAAACCCCCCCCAAATGACCCCATTTTGGAAAGTAGACACCCAAAGCTATTTGCTGAGAGGTATAGTGAGTATTTTGCAGACCTCACTTTTTGTCACAAAGTTTTGAAAATTGAAAAAAGAAAAAAAAAAAGTTTTTTCTTGTCTTTCTTCATTTTCAAAAACAAATGAGAGCTGCAAAATACTCACCATGCCTCTCAGCAAATAGCTTGGGGTGTCTACTTTCCAAAATGGGGTCATTTGGGGGGGTTTTGTGCCACCTGGGCATTCCATGGCCTCCGAAACTGTGATAGGCAGTGAAGAGTGAAATCAAAAATTTTCACCCTTAGAAATCCTGAAGGCGGTGCTTGGTTTTCGGGGCCCCGTACGCGGCTAGGCTCCCAAAAAGTCCCACACATGTGGTATCCCCATACTCAGGAGAAGCAGCTAAATGTATTTTGGGGTGCAATTCCACATATGCCCATGGCCTGTGTGAGCAATATATCATTTAGTGACAACTTTGTGCAAAAAAAAAAAAAAAAAAGTGTCACTTTCCCGCAACTTGTGTCAAAATATAAAATATTCCATGGACTCAATATGCCTCTCAGCAAATAGCTTGGGGTGTCTACTTTCCAAAATGTGGTCATTTGGGGGGGGTTTGTGCCACCTGGGCATTCCATGGCCTCCGAAACTGTGATAGGCAGTGAAGAGTGAAATCAAAAATTTACACCCTTAGAAATCCTGAAGGCGGTGCTTGGTTTTCGGGGCCCCGTACGCGGCTAAGCTCCCAAAAAGTCCCACACATGTGGTATCCCCATACTCAGGAGAAGCAGCTGAATGTATTTTGGGGTGCAATTCCACATAGGCCCATGGCCTGTGTGAGCAATATATCATTTAGTGACAACTTTTTGTAAATATTTTTTTTTTTTTTTGTCATTATTCAATCACTTGGGACAAAAAAAATAAATATTCAATGGGTTCAACATGCCTCTCAGCAATTTCCTTGGGGTGTCTACTTTACAAAATGGGGTCATTTGGGGGGGTTTTGTACTGCCCTGCCATTTTAGCACCTCAAGAAATGACATAGGCAGTCATAAACTAAAAGCTGTGTAAATTACAGAAAATGTACCCTAGTTTGTAGACGCTATAACTTTTGCGCAAACCAATAAATATATGCTTATTGACATTTTTTTTACCAAAGACATGTGACCGAATACATTTTGGCTTAAATGTATGACTAAAATTTAGTTTATTGGATTTTTTTTATAACAAAAAGTAGAAAATATCATTTTTTTTCAAAATTTTCGGTCTTTTTCCGTTTACAGCGCAAAAAATAAAAACTGCAGAGGTGATCAAATACCATCAAAAGAAAGCTCTATTTGTGGGAAGAAAAGGACGCAAATTTTGTTTGGGTACAGCATTGCATGACCGCGCAATTAGCAGTTAAAGCGACGCAGTGCCAAATTGGAAAAAGACCTCTGGTCCTTAGGCAGCATAATGGTCCGGGGCTCAGGTGGTTAAAGTAATGTTGTTGCAAGAGACAGAATATCAAATAAGGTCTCTTGGGGCAGGAGAATGACTCCGTATAGTTAGGGGAAGTCAGCCTTAGCTATTGTGGGAATGTGGAGTGGACGTCTAGCTGTGAGTCATTCAGATGTTTAGCGAGACAAGTAAGGGATCAAATATACAGTCTACCTTATAACATTAACCAGACTTTATATCGTTAGTAAGTATCTCTTGTGTTGTTTATGTTCGCCTCACTCTCAGAGTAGGCCTCCAACCCGTGCGGCCGAACCCCATACGGTAGAAGAACAGGTAGCCCGAGAGTCCACCATAAAGGTAGACCAGCTCAACCCACCTGTGTGTATGTTCGTCTAAATGTCATAATATAGAAACCATTAACCAGGTGGGGTATGGGGGTCGCTCACACACGCCGGAGGCCCACCTGGGTTCTTTTGCTTTGTCGCTAAGGATTAGGGATGAGCCGAACACCCCCCTGTTCGGTTCGCACCAGAACATGCGAACAGGAAAAAAGTTCGTTCAAACATGCGAACACCGTTAAAGTCTATGGGACACGAACATGAATAATCAAAAGTGCTAATTTTCAAGGCTTATATGCAAGTTATTGTCATAAAAAGTGTTTGGGGACCTGGGTCCTGCCCCAGGGGACATGGATCAATGCAAAAAAAAGTTTTAAAAACGGCCGTTTTTTCAGGAGCAGTGATTTTAATAATGCTTAAAGTCAAAGAATAAAAGTGTAATATCCCTTTAAATTTCGTACCTGGGGGGTGTCTATAGTGTGCCTGTAAAGGGGCGCATGTTTCCTGTGTTTAGAACAGTCTGACAGCAAAATGACATTTTGAAGGAAAAAACTCATTTAAAACTACCCGCGGCTATTGCATTGCCGACAATACACATAGAAGTTCATTGATAAAAACGGCATGGGAATTCCCCAAAGGGGAACCCCCGAACCAAAATTAAAAAAAAAAAATGACGTGGGGGTCCCCCTAAATTCCATACCAGGCCCTTCAGGTCTGGTATGGATATTAAGGGGAACCCCGGCCAAAATTTAAAAAAAAAAATGACGTGGGGTTCCCCCTAAATTCCATACCAGACCCTTCAGGTCTGGTATGGATTTTAAGGGGAACCCCGCGCCAAAAAAAAAAAAAAAAAACGGCGTGGGGTCCCCCCAAAAATCCATACCAGACCCTTATCCGAGCACGCAACCTGGCAGGCCGCAGGAAAAGAGGGGGGGACAAGAGTGCGGCCCCCCCTCCCTCCTGAACCGTACCAGGCCACATGCCCTCAACATTGGGAGGGTGCTTTGGGGTAGCCCCCCAAAACACCTTGTCCCCATGTTGATGAGGACAAGGGCCTCATCCCCACAACCCTGGCCGGTGGTTGTGGGGGTCTGCGGGCGGGGGGCTTATCGGAATCTGGAAGCCCCCTTTAACAAGGTGACCCCCAGATCCCGGCCCCCCCCCTGTGTGAAATGGTAAGGGGGTACATAAGTACCCCTACCATTTCACGAAAAAAGTGTCAAAAATGTTAAAAATGACAAGAGACAGTTTTTGACAATTCCTTTATTTAAATGCTTCTTCTTTCTTCTATCTTGCTTCATCTTCTGGTTCTTCTGGCTCTTCTGGTTCTTCTGGTTCTTCCTCCGGCGTTCTCGTCCAGCATCTCCTCCGCGGCGTCTTCTGTCTTCTTCTCCTCGGGCCGCTCCGCACCCATGGCATGGGGGGGAGGCTCCCGCTCTTCTCTTCTTCTTTTCTTCTTTTCTTCTCTTCTTCTTCATTTTCTTCTCCGGGCCGCTCCGCAATCCATGCTGACATGGAGGGAGGCTCCCACTGTGTGACGGCGCTCCTCGTCTGACAGTTCTTAAATAACGGGGGGGGGGCGGGGCCACCCGGTGACCCCGCCCCCCTCTGACGCACGGTGACTTGACGGGACTTCCCTGTGGCATTCCCCGTGACGTCACAGGGAAGTCCCGTCAAGTCACCGTGCGTCAGAGGGGGCGGGGTCACCGGGTGGCCCCCCCCGTTATTTAAGAACTGTCAGACGAGGAGCGCCGTCACACAGCGGGAGCCTCCCTCCATGTCAGCATGGATTGCGGAGCGGCCCGGAGAAGAAAATGAAGAAGAAGAGAAGAAGAGAAGAAAAGAAGAAAAGAAGAAAAGAAGAAGAGAAGAAGAGAAGAGCGGGAGCCTCCCCCCCATGCCATGGGTGCGGAGCGGCCCGAGGAGAAGAAGACAGAAGACGCCGCGGAGGAGATGCTGGACGAGAACGCCGGAGGAAGAACCAGAAGAACCAGAAGAGCCAGAAGAACCAGAAGATGAAGCAAGATAGAAGAAAGAAGAAGCATTTAAATAAAGGAATTGTCAAAAACTGTCTCTTGTCATTTTTAACATTTTTGACACTTTTTTCGTGAAATGGTAGGGGTACTTATGTACCCCCTTACCATTTCACACAGGGGGGGGGCCGGGATCTGGGGGTCACCTTGTTAAAGGGGGCTTCCAGATTCCGATAAGCCCCCCGCCCGCAGACCCCCACAACCACCGGCCAGGGTTGTGGGGATGAGGCCCTTGTCCTCATCAACATGGGGACAAGGTGTTTTGGTGGGCTACCCCAAAGCACCCTCCCAATGTTGAGGGCATGTGGCCTGGTACGGTTCAGGAGGGAGGGGGGGCCGCACTCTCGTCCCCCCCTCTTTTCCTGCGGCCTGCCAGGTTGCGTGCTCGGATAAGGGTCTGGTATGGATTTTTGGGGGGACCCCACGCCGTTTTTTTTTTTTTTTTTGGCGCGGGGTTCCCCTTAAAATCCATACCAGACCTGAAGGGTCTGGTATGGAATTTAGGGGGAACCCCACGTCATTTTTTTTTTTTAAATTTTGGCCGGGGTTCCCCTTAATATCCATACCAGACCTGAAGGGCCTGGTATGGAATTTAGGGGGACCCCCACGTCATTTTTTTTTTTTAATTTTGGTTCGGGGTTCCCCTTTGGGGAATTCCCATGCCGTTTTTATCAATGAACTTCTATGTGTATTGTCGGCAATGCAATAGCCGCGGGTAGTTTTAAATGAGTTTTTTCCTTCAAAATGTAATTTTGCTGTCAGACTGTTCTAAACACAGGAAACATGCGCCCCTTTACAGGCACACTATAGACACCCCCCAGGTACGAAATTTAAAGGGATATTACACTTTTATTGATTGACTTTAAGTATTATTAAAATCACTGCTCCTGAAAAAACGGCCGTTTTTAAAACTTTTTTTTGCATTGATCCATGTCCCCTGGGGCAGGACCCAGGTCCCCAAACACTTTTTATGACAATAACTTGCATATTAGCCTTTAAAATTAGCACTTTTGATTTCTCCCATAGACTTTTAAAGGGTGTTCCGCGGCATTCGAATTTGCCGCGAACACCCCAAATTGTTCGCTGTTCGGTGAACTTGCGAACAGCCAATGTTCGAGTCGAACATGAGTTCGACTCGAACTCGAAGCTCTTCCCTACTAAGGATAAACATTGTATGTTGTGTTGAAATATTGATAAAGAAAAGAGTATAAAAAGAAATAAAATGACATAGCAATACATGTTATGTAACCAGGCCTCAGGCCGGCCCCACAAGGGGTCAGCCATTTAGTTAGTGAGGGATCTATCTAGTTTCAACATACATTTTAGGTCTTATATAATGAATATTCATGTAATAACAGAAACAATAGTGGTACCAATACCCTCTAGCAGGAATATTAGCCTCCTTTAGGTTGTAACTCAACTGAAGATAACAGGATAACTTTCTACGTCAGTATACATACAGGGTGGGCGAGTCCACACAGATTAATGCTTTTACGGGGGTTATTGGGGTATGGAGGGTATATCTTGTTTGCCATCCTAGTGGATGTCAAGGTTTAGATACCCGTTAACCAGTTGGATAGTCGCTTGATAAGGTGAGGGGGGGTCTGAGCATATAAAAATCAGCTCTTAATGTTGGGGGGACATCAGTTGGGGTTTGATATGTAGAAATTGGGCGGAATTAAGGGTGTAGCTTAGGTTCTGTGTGGAATCGCCCCTCCAGAGAGGAGTCTACATTAGTAACAAACATTAGTAATAAACAAGTGTGAGACTCGGTCTTATTTCAAAGGGGTGCAAGTTAGAATAAGGGGATTCTGTCCTGGAAATACGACTTGTGTCTTTCACAGCAGGGAGTGATACTTGCCCAGGGAGGTTCAAGAAGGCCTATTTGGGAGTTAAATAAGGGGGGTGACAGGATGGGGAGGTGGAAAGGGAGTAAAGAGGGGGATTATTATTTGGGGAGCTAAATAGCGTTCACAAACATTAGTCATCTTCATGCATGTTCATGTTATACTTGCGTGACCAATGTTCCATTGCTTGAAGTCTGTCTGTGTAGTAGAAGTCACTGTTAGATGAGTCAAATGGGAGGGACTGGGCGTAGTAATGGGTTCGTAGATCTTGCGTTGAATTTGCTGTGTGAGAAGACGGGCAGGAAGAAGAGGGGTAGAGGGGTGGAGGATGTTTTCGTAGGGTAGGCCAGTCTGTGGAACTACGTGGTAAGCGTCCGTCAGGTACTGGGTGAGGGAGAGGTGAGGAATTGTGTTGATCCTTTGAGTCAAAACATCCTGCTTCTGGCTTGTAGGAGATCTGTCTGTAAGTATTGAATGATCACAGTTTTGATTGACGTCTGTCTTGCATAGACCTTTGTAGAGTAGGGGGTGAAAGGGCTTCAGGTGATCAAAAGGAGATGGGGGTGGGTTGCCCCGTTATTCAGGACCCCCGTGACGGGGTCGTCTGTGGGCAGGAGAGGCTGTAGGGCTGTTGTCTGGGGATTCCTGGGTCCTGTGGACGTGTTGGTCCTGGGAGAGTTAGATCTGCGTCTTCTTATATGGAACTTGTCGCAGACTGGGATGGCATCCATGGAGTTGGACCTTCTGAGTTGGGGAGGTCTGAGAGAGCGGTACCAGTCAGGCAGTTCAATGTAAGGTATATTCAGAATTTCACAGAATGTGGTGAGATCTTCAGGCACTCTCAGGTTAGCTGTTCGCCCTTGTGTTGATGCTGAGAGGCAAAAAGGGAATTTCCAGCGGTACTGAATTCCGTTTGTGTGTAATAGATCAAGGAGAGGGCGCAAATCTCTTCTATTTTGTAGAGTGATAGGCGATAGATCTTGAAAGATTTTTATTTCTGAGCCTTAGCATGCAAGATTGCGACGATCTCTGGCCCTGCGGAGGATTTCCTCTTTCAGCTTGAAATTAACTAGGCAGCATACCACATCTCTGGGAGGGTCGGTGTCTCTACCTCTGGGTCTGAGGGCCCTGTGTAAGCGTTCACATTCAATGGGGGTCTCAGGGGGTCTGCCTAAGAGATCATTGAATACAGCTATGGTTGCCTGGTTAAGTTGGGTATGATCGATCGTTTCTGGCATGCCTCTTACCCGTAAGTTGTGTCGTCTGCCACGATTGTCCAGGTCTTCCATGTATCTGTACAGATCTCTGAGCTGGACGGAGTGTGCTTGGGATGAAGTCTGGAGCCTGTGGATGGCATTCTCACTCTGTGCTGTTGTTTCTACTATGTTGTCCATGTGGACCATCATGGACTGGATGTCTCTCCTCAGGTCAGAGATGACCGTTGCAGAGGTGGCTTTGATGTCTTCTGCCACCGTTCTCAGATCCCCTATGTTCAGGGGGTGCTCTGTCGCCACGTGCTGTGTGGGCGATTGCGTCTGGTGTCTGCCAGAGGGGCTGAGGCTGGAGGAGCGTGCCATGGATGAGTAGGCCTGAGATGAAGCCGGGGCCTCACGTGATTGCGTCCGGAAGATCTCCGGAATGCTGCGGCCCGCTTGTGAATCGGGTCTCCGCGGGGATCGGGAACGGGATGGGGATGGGTTCCCCTTAGATTTCCCCATATTTTCGCTTACGGATGGCTCTGTTAGGCTGCTGAGAATCCCTCTGAGGACCGGAGCACAGGGATCAGGCGTCCATTAGAGTCCGGCACCAAACCACGCCCCCAATACTATGCAAATTAGCCTTTAAAATGAGCACTTTTGATTTCGAACGTTCGCAAGCTCTGGTGCGAACCGAACCGGGGGGTGTTCGGCTCACCCCTAGTCGTGAGGTATTAATCATTTGTAGATAAATGGTACCGCTAAAAGATTTATTACAGGTTGCTCATTTTTTTTCTCACCATGGTGAATACATTTTTATTTTTTGGGAAATTATTGGTATACCATAAAACATAAATCCACGTGGTATTAATATGTATTAGGTAATACATATTAATAATAAGTTGACCAACAATTTTTGGTATTTTAGAAAAAGGTGTACTGTTTATGTAATGTAATGTAATGTATATTTGTTTCATATGCTAATGTCTTGTTACAGGTAAATAACCTTCGGTTTTTTCAGGCGAAAAATGGAATGTTTATTACTGAATTTTATTGGTGTTTAATCCCTTAGATTTGATAATTGGGTTTCATGGCTTTCAGAACAAAAGGATGTCACAACCTCCATAGACAAGGTTTTTCTTTTTCCTGGTTTGTTAGGTTTTTAGGTTTTCATCACCATTATTTAGTTGGTGCTTTCGTTTCAGTCAGTTTGGCTATGGTTGGACTAACTTGGGTATGTGTGGTATGTTCTGATCCAACATGTATGAATCTCTGGTATGAACGAGTTTCTTTGCTCCACTGATTAGCCATGTTAATACTTGTAGTTCCATGGATTTAACTGTTAAGGGCCGGTTTTTATTACATGTTATCTCACAAGACTTGTGTTTAAGACTGCTTCACCCCCCCCCCGCGCTGTTATTGTAATTAATTACACGCCCAGCCATGCCTGGCTGTTCCAGCTCTGCTCTTTGCCTTAGGCTAAGGTATGTTAATGTCCCTAGCAATCTGTGTGTCCCCAGGTGTATTTGAAACCTGCTTCCTGCCCAGTGTCACTGTTTTTACGTGGCTATTTGCTACCAATTGTCTAATGTGTCTGTGATGTATCTGTCACTAATATCTGTGTGTTTCAAGGCACACCGGCCGGCTTGTGTACCCGCTACTGTTCAGTGATCCCGGCGCCTCAGTGCTGCAAGGGATTTTTCTTTGCCCTTAGGCCAGTTGTTTTTGGTAGCAGCAGTTCCTCGAGCTGGATACACATTATGCAATTTTTGTTGTTCGGTTTCCTTTAGATTTACCTTCAGATGTGTAGTATGAGGGCCTGCCTGATGGAATACAAGTTGAGAGTGTATAGGTCTGGCCTCGTATTGTATTGTTTTGGGTGAGTCTGGAGAAGAGTTGTGCAGGAAGATGGTGTGGGGTGTTACCAGCTCGTGGCTGTTCCAAGGGCCCTCACTTTGGTTATATGTGTGGGCATGCTGTATTCTCCTCAGTTAATACCCATAGGTTTCCTTCCTGTCCTAGACTTCTTGCGTACCTTAACCACTTGACAACTGGGCACTTAAACCCCCCTCCTGCCCAGACCAATTTTCAGCTTTCAGCGCTGTCACACTTTGAATGACAATTACTCAGTCATGTAATACTGTACCCAAATGAATTTTTTGTCCTTTTTTTCATACAAATAGAGCTTTCTTTTGGTGGTATTTGATCACCTCTGGGGATTTTTTTTGCGATATAAATGAAAAAAGACCGAAAATTTTGAAAAAAACGCTTTTTTCTTAGTTTATGTGATAAAATTTTGCAAATTATTAATTTTTCTTCAGAAATTTTGGCCACAATTTATACTGCTACATATCTTTGGTAAAAATAATCGAAATTAGTGGATATTATTTGGTCTGTGTGAAAGTTAGAGAGTCTACAAGCTGTGGTGCAAATCATAAAAAATTAATCACACCTGATGTACTGGTGGCCTATCTCATTTCTTGCGACCCGAACAAGCCATGAAAGTACAAATACCCCCCAAATGACCCCTTTTTTTAAAGTAGACATTCCAAGGTATTGAGTAAGATGCATTGTGAGGTTTTTGATGTTGTCATTTTTTTCCCACAATTCTTTGCAAAATGAAGATTTTTTTTTTCCCACAAAATTGTCATTGTAATAGGTTATTTCTCTCACATGGCATGTGTATACCACAAATGACACCCCAAAATACATTCTGCTACTCCTCCTGAGTATGGCAATACCACATGTGTGAGACTTTTACACAGCCTGGCCACATACAGAGGCCCAACATTGAAATAGCACCATCAGGCGTTCTAGGAGCATAAATTACACATCTCATTTCTCAACCACCTATTACAATTTTGAAGGCCCTGGAGCACCAGGACAATGGAAACACACACAAAGTGACCCCATTTTGGAAAGCTAACACCCCAATGTATAATCTATGAGGCATAATTAATCTTTTGAATGGTTCACTTTTTTCCAGAAGTTTTTGGAAAATGTGGAAAAAAAATGAAAAAGTAATTTTTTTTACGCAAAGTTGTGCATTTATAAGATATTTCCAACACATAGCATGTACATAGCAAAAATGACACCCCAAAATACATTCTGCTACTCCTCCTGAGTATGGCGATACCAAATGTGTGAGACTTTTACACAGCCTGGCCACATACAGAGGCCCAAAATTGAAATGGCACCATCAGGCATTCTAGGAGCATAAATTACACATCTCATTTCTCAACCACCTATTACACTTTTGAAGGCCCTGGAGCACCAGGACAATGGAAACGCCCACAAAGTGACCCCATTTTGGAAAGCTAACACCCCAACATATAATCTGAGGCATAATGAGTCTTTTGAACGGTTCATTTTTTTCCAAAAGTTTTTGGAAAATGTGGAAAAAAAAATGAAAACGCATTTTTTTTACGCAAAGTTGTGCATTTATAAGATATTATCAAAACATAGCATGTACATAGCAAAAATGACACCCCAAAATACATTCTGCTACTCCTCCTGAGTATGGCGATACCACATGTGTGAGACTTTTACACAGCCTGGCCACATACAGAGGCCCAACATGCAAGGAACATCATCAGGTGTTCTAGGGACACATAGCATTCACATACCAAGAATTACACCCCAAAATACATTATGCTTAGCAAAGAGTAAAGAAAAGATTACCTGTGGTTGTAGTAGCGCAGTTGTACACAGGAGGATAGCACTGGTCCAGGCAGCAGGCAGGGAATTGGTCAGGAAACGAACGCAATTTTCCAGGCAACAGGCTGGAATTCTGTCCATAGTACAGGCAGCAGGCAGGGATACTGTCCATATACAGTCCAGGGTCAGTGCAGGCAGAGATTGTCAGCAGTGCCAATATATTGGTCCTGGTAGTAGGCAGGTCCATGTGGTGTGGTCAGTTCATGTGACAGGCAGAGGCATGATGGCATAGGTCCTACAGGCAGCAGGCAAAAGTAGGGCCTCGTTCAGGACAGAATGGGGACAGGGGTAGAGGCTTCTCCCACCCAAATCTCTTTGAAGCCTCCGAGTCTCCGGACCCTAATCTAGGAATGAGAAAACAAATTAAATTGTTTTCTTCATCCAGAAAAACAATTCTGGAGCCCCTCACATATGTGAGACCCCTGTGTTCTGAATCCCACTAGTCCACTGGCAGGGTACAAGATCAGTCCAAGAGGCAGGCAAGAGGCATGGTCAAACAGTTCAGGGTCGGTTCCAGATCAGGCAGATGTATGTACAGAATCGGTAGGCAGAAGCGTGGTCGAATAACAGTCCAGGGTCAGTTCCAGATCAGGCAGAGGTATAAACAGAATCGGTAGGCAGAAGCATGGTCGAATAACAAGCCAGGGTCAGTTGCAGAGCAAGCAGAGGCATAAGGGGTGTGAAGGTAAATGGCAGGAAGTGAGGGTTATGTTTACCATACTTCGATAATAATTTAGTGAAGTATGGTAAAGGCGGAAACCGTCAACTATGCAGAGGCCTGGTTGGGAAGGACATTGGGGACAATGATAAGTGGTGTCTCTTCTAACCCCTCATTTGGAGCACATCCGGCATTTTTTCTGATGTTTTTGGCCTGTTGGTCTGGGAGGGATTTTATTGGGAAAGTGGCGTTCAGAGAGTCTGCTAATTACATCGGATCTAATGTTTTCTGGTGGGCCATTCGGGTATATAAGGGCAGTGGTGATTTCCTCCTGGTAGCCAAGGAAGGGTTTGGGTCTGTCAGTGGCGTTGCGATAAATTAAATAGGTGTTGTATATGGCCATATTAAATAAATAAATCAAAACTTTTTTATACCACTGGTATGTTCTTCTAGTGGAAAGGTAGGGTTCGAGCATCTGGTCGTTGAAGTCGACACCCCCCATATACATGTTGTATTCATGGATACATGTTGGCTTTTGAATTGGGCCATTCCTCCTGGTGATCTCAACAAATGTATTGTTGTGGATCGACGAAAGCATGTAAACATCCCTTCTGTCCCTCCACTTCACAGACAGAATTTCCTCATTCCGTAAGCTCGCCGCCTCCCCTCTTCTTAACCTCTTGTCTACGAGGCTTTGAGGAAAGCCCTTCCGATTCATCCGTACGGTGCCGCATGCTGGAGTCTTCTTTCTGTGAAGGTTTCGGAACAGGGGCAAACTAGAATAAAAATTGTCCACATACAGATGATAGCTTTTCTCCAGGAGCGGGTTTATGAGTTCCCAAATGACTTTCCCACTCGATTCAATGTATTCTGGGCAATTAGGGGGATGTAGCTGGGTGTCCTTCCCTTCGTATACCATGAAGGCATAGGTATACCCTGTAGCACGATCGCACAATTTGTACATCTTCACCCCATAGCGGGCCCTTTTGGTGGGAATAAATTGTTTTAAGCCCAGCCTGCCAGAAAATTTGATAAGGGACTCATCCACACATATGTGTTGGTCTGTGGTAAACAACTGGGGGAAGATTTCAGAAAAATAATTTTTCTTTATCGTACATCATAGGATACAGGGCCTCAAGTAATTACTTGGTGGGTTATGGGCCTACCTTCAGGTGTTGACACTGGTATAACCAATACAGGAAGTTGACTCCCCTATATAACTCCTCCTCCAGGAGTCCTCAGTTTTTTCGCCAGTGTCTAAGTTGTTGGTCACGAGTGAAAATGTGCTCTGAGGAGCTCCAGGGAGGGATCCATGCTGGATTTAAAAATCCTCCACAACCGGATCCATCCTCGCCACTGAGGCCATAGGATGGTACCTGGGCCTGGCATTGAAGAACAAGGTTTTGCCTGTAAGCTTTTCTTTGAGAGCTGGACCCTAGGAACCAGGACTCTTTTTGGTTTTTCATATTACCTAAGATTGTTCCTGAGGGGTGCTATACAGGTCCAAAGGAGCGGAACCCCTTTAAAAAGGGCCCCAGTGTTTAAAGGTTTAGCTACGCTGCCCGCCGTGATGGGTGAAAGTTGGATCTGTCTGTTAAATCAGCAGTATCCTGCAACGAGGATAAGGTAAGGGGAGAAGCCTAGGAACTGTAAAAAGTCCACGTATGCCTTTTTCTCCAAAAAATACATATATATTTATATATATATATATATATATATATATATATATATATATATATATATATATATATATATATATATATATATAAAATGTATAACTGTATGCCTTAAAATGTCTCCTCTAGAGGGAGTGTATTACACTTACCTAGTACGATGCCTTTTTCAGCAGCTCCGTCTGGCTATAGCAGCGGGTGTGGTCCCTGCAGCCAGAGGGGAGTTCTTAATTGAACAGATGGTGTTCCTCTTCTGAAGGATCTAAAGGGGTTACAGCAGTAGTTTATGAACATACAAAACCAGCCATTTGCATTTTTTTGTATAAAGTGTAGTCTTCCTTTAAAACTAGGAGCTTAACAAACACTGCTGATAAAAATTCCCCTCCCCCTCCCCTCTCCTCCTGGAGAGGTGCGGTAACAGCTGACACTTATGTGTAATCAGGTTCTCACCTGAGGCTTAACACAGACGCTCTAAGTTCATATGCTGAAGACAGAAGTCTGTCACACTAAGAGACACAGGAGCGATGAGCATGTAAAGGTGTGTAAACAGGCATTTCCAGCACAGGAAATATTATGGTACTCAGCATCAAAGGCTGATCCTTATGGTGACATTGTTTTCTTTTGCTAAAACTATTGTTCAGCAAATACCATAATTTGTTAAAACGCCTCTGCTGTTGTGCTTAGCACATTTGAATTCCAGTGTACCACAAAGGTACCAAGGATTCCACCCCCAGGCGCTGGGAACTCCAGTCATGCCTCCACACTGTCATCCTCTCCTGAGATACCTGACATGGCAAGCCAGGGTGAGTCATTGGAAGCAATTGGTGGTGCAGCTGCTTCTCACACTTCAGCCCCTGTGTATGTGACTGAAGATGCATTCTCCTCTGCCCTGTTGGGCTTAGAAGGAAGATTAGCGGCTTTAATCGCATTCTCCATCCAAGAGGGTAGGAAGCATGCTAGATCCCCCTCCCCCACCTCAAACCCCTTTTTCCAAGGAAACAGTGGGCACAGGGTGAGGTGTTATCCTCAGGTGATCACGGGGAAAATCAAGCCAAATTTTCCTCTGTGGAGGAAACAACAGTTGATGAACCTTATGCAACCTCACAATCTGACAGATTGATGGTACAAACTCTTACAGAGATGGTTCATTCCACTTTTTATACTGCTCCTAACAGAGTAAGCTGAAAGTCTAATTCCCTTTTTTGTTTTAAAAAAAAAAAAAAACCTTTTACAGCGCTTATTTATGCTGAATGGGATCATCTGGATAAGCATTTTTTCCCTCCAAAGAGTTTCTCAGTTCTCTATCATAGAGGAAAAATTCACAAGGGTTGGAAATACCAGCAGTAGACGCTTAGATTTCCAGCATCAATAAAGATGCATAATTGCTTAAGCATCCAACAGATAAGGAGTTGGAATTTTTTTGTTAAAATCCTCCTACCAATGGCGATATGTTTCGCCATAGATGCCATAAAAGACCCTATCCACCAGGCGTCTCCTCTTGCGCATGTGCTAAAAACACATGCTTAGGACCCTGTGGTTAAAAGGGTTGGTCAGCCGAAGCATCTTGCGAAAAAGGGTGTCTGGCTAGTTTCCTTTTTCATTGGGGAAGGTTTGGTGAAATACATCCAAATGATTTCTAGCAGTAAAGCTCCTTTGTCCAGTAGAAGGTATAAATGTCCTGAAGCCACAACAGCTCACAAGTTAAGTACTCTGACAGCCAGTGCAGCCATGGGAGACTTCCTGACAGACATGGGTTCAGATCCATATGTCGGCGTTCACTAGTGAAGGAGCCACTCCACACAGGTTTACTACTCTGACGGCCAGCGTAGCCATGTGAGGCTTCCTGAAAGACATGGGACCTCGTCCTCACGTTGGCTCCTTGTGACCTTGGATAAGTCACTTAAACAGATTCCTTCCCCTGCGCAGGGGCAGCTGCCTCTAGGCAGCGGTGACGGCCTCCACCGTCAGACTCTAGGGCATGATTTCCAAGAAATACTGTTCAGATCTGTGCGACTTCAAGGTAGTCCCTGCACTACTTTGGTACCACTTTGATGCGACTTGAGGTCCATAAACCTCTAGAATACACATTGTTTCCTGTCGCATCCCCAATGTATTCTCGGCGGCAAAGGATCACAGTAAAATCATGCAACTTTGGGGTTGCAATAGTGGAAACTGAGCCTAAGAGGAGAAAATATTCAGCCCCTGTATACATGATTGAAGATGCGTTTTTCCTCCGCCCTGCAGGGCCTAGAAGGAAAATTAGTGACTTTAATCGCATCCGCTATCCAAGGATGAAAAGCGTGTTAGGCCCCCCTCCCCCACCTGAGATCCCTTATCAAGGGAACAGTGGGTAGAGGATGAAGGATTACCCTCAGGTAATCGGGAAGAAAGGCAAACTGAGTTCCCCTCTGCAGAGGAGACAACTAGAGTTGAACTTTTTTTCAGCCTCGCAATCTTAGAAATTGCTGGTACAAACCTCTTACAGAGATGATTTGTGCCTCTTTCAAGCTACCTCCAGTAGAGTCAGCTGATAGTTCTGTTTTTTCTTAGGTTCCTTGGAACCTTCACTGCCTTTTTCATGCATTTCCTGTACATGTACAGAGCCACGCAGAAATTCAACAGATCCATTCTAGATCTAAAATAATCTAAATCAGTTCCTGAAGATCCGCTCCTTTCTATGGAGTCGATCAAGTCAGTAGTTTCTATCCTGCAAGGAGGAAAACTTCTGGCGCCTATCGGCATCAGGGATGCATATCTGCATGTCCATATATTTCCCGCTCACAAAAGGTTTCTGCGGTTCAAAATAGAACAGCAGCATTTCAGTTTATAGCCTTGCTCTTCAGGCTAGCTACAGCACCTCGAGTGTTCACAAAGGTGCTAGCCCCACCTGTAGCCAGGTCAAGGGCACAGGGCTTAAACAGTCTTGGCATACCTAGACGATCTATTGCTAATAGACCAATCGCTGTTCGGAGTAAGGTGTACGCATTACAACCAGTTACCTGGAAAGGTCTGGGTTGCATTCTCAACCTAGTAAAGTCTCCATTAAAATCGCTAAAAGAGGGCTGCAGTATTTGGGTCTGATCATAGATACAGCCCAGAAAAAGAGTCTTCTTGCCCAGAAGAAAAAAAAAAAAAAACACCACTCTATAAAAGAGTTGGTGCGGATGGTCAGGTCAAAAGGAGGTCCCTCCATTCACCTTTGCATGAGGTTGTTAGAAAGGATGGTGGCTTCATTCGAAGCATTTCCCTTTGCCCAGTTCCATTCGAGACTGTTGCAAAACAGTATTCTATTTTCTTGGAACAAAACGATCCAAGCTTTGGACTTGCCAATGCGGCTGTCCCCAAGGGTGTCCCAAAGCCTCAATTGGTGGTTACTAAAGAATGTCCTAAAGGGTAAATACTTCAAACCACTTTTCTGGAAAGTGGTAATGACAGAGAAGACAACTGTCCAAGTGTTCAAGAACCGAAAGAGCCTTGCCCATCAACATCCTAGGGATTCGGGCAGTGCGTCTGGCTCTAAAAGCCTGGACTTCTAGGTTAAGAGATTGTCCCGACAGGATCCAATCCGTCAATGCCACGGCTGTGGCCTATATCAATCACCAAAAGGGGCACCAAGAATCTCTCAGTGCAGAGAGAAGTGAACCATAATAAGGAAAGGTTTCCGCGCTCACGGACCCAGGCTTGCAGCCCCCCCTTTTATTACGCACCCTCAAGGAGTGAGATAAGTTAAAGAGAGTTTATAGATACAATACAGGTAGCGCCATTTACTCCTATCTATAAACTCGCTAGAAGTGAACCATATTCTAACTTGGGCAGAAAGAAATATATCGTGCCCATCGGCAGTTTTCATTCCGAGAATAGAGAATTGGCACGCGCACTACATGTGCCGCCAGCAGATTATTCCCAGGGGAATGGTCTATTCACCCCGACATGTTTAGGGCTGTTTGTCAAGGATGGGGGACTCTGGATGTAGCTCTTCTAGCATCCAGTGCAACAAAGTTAGTCAACTTTGTGCCCACAACAAGGGATCCATTTGCATGCAGAACAGATGCGTTGGTGATACTGTGGGATCAGCTTTTACTGATCTATGCATTTCCCCCTATTCAGTTGCTGCCTCGACTTCTTTGCAGGATCAAGCTGGAAAGAAAACCGGTAATTCTGGCAGCACCAGCATGGCCCAGAAGGTCATGGTGTGCAGAGGTCGTAAAGATGGCAGTGGAGGATCTGTCCCTTCCACAAAGGCCAGACCTGCTCTCACAGGGGCCGATATTCCATCCTACTTTACGAATGCTAAATTTAACGGCCTGGCTATTGAGACCCACATTCTGAAGAAACGTGGGCTTTCCAGGGCAGTTATTTCTACTTTAATTAATGCTAGGAAGCCAGCTTCTAGAACTATATATTATAGAGTCTGGAAAGCTTATGTTTCCTGGTGTGAATCCAAGGGTTGGCACCCTCGTTGATATATATTATAGGCAGAATTCTTGCCTTTCTACAAGTAGGCGTAGAGATGAAGTTGGCCCTGAGTACTATTAAGGGCTAAGTCTCAGCCTTATCAATTTTATTTCAAAGACCACTTGCTACGCATTCTTTAGTCCAGGGTTTCATGCGAGGAGTGATGCGGAATAATCCGCCAGTTAAATCACCCTTAAGCCCTTGGGACTTGAATTTAGTTTTTTCAGTGTTACAAAAACTTCCATTCGAACCATTACAGCATGTTCCCTTAGTCCTGACTAGGAAGCTGATATTTTTGGTTGCTATATCCTCAGCAAGGAGGGTTTCAGAATTGGCTGCTCTTTCCTGTAAAGAGCCATATTTGGTTATTCATGAGGACAGAGTGGTGTTGGGCCCTTGTCCAGGTTTTTTACCAGAAGTGGTCTCAGGTTTCCACCTGAACAAGATATTGTCCTGCCATTTTTTCCAAAACCATGTTGGTTATTCATGAGGACAGAGTGGTGTTACGCCCTCGTCCAGGCTTTTTGCCAAAAGTGGTTTCAGGCTTTCATCTGAATTAAGATATTGTCCTGCCATTGTTTCTTTCCAAAACCATGTTCCAAGGAAGAAAAGTCACTACATTGTCTTGATGTGGTGAGAGCAGTGAAGATCTATTTAAAGAAAACTGCTCAGATTCGTAAGACTGATGTCTTATTTATTCTGCCAGAGGGTCCTAAAAAAGGACAGGCAGCATCAAAATCCACTGTGGCTAAGTGGATTCGGCAAGTTATAATTCGAATTTATGATTTAAAGGGAAAGATTCCCCCTTTTCAAGTTAAGGAGCACTCTACCAGAGCGGTTGGTGTTTCTTGGGCAGTGCGTCACCAGGCCTCCATGTCTCAGATCTGCAAGGCCGCAATTTGGTCTTCAGTGCATACATTTACAAAATTTTATCAAGTAGATGAAAAATGAAATGAGGATATCGCCTTCGGGCTCAGTATGCTGCAAACAGCAGTATAATTCCCCAAGGTCTGGGGGTGCCCTACGGGTTGTGTCTCCCTCCCCTCAAGTAGCATTGCTATGGGACATCCCACCAAGTAATTACTTGAGGCCCTGTGTCCTATGATGTACGATAAGGAAAATAGGAATTTTAAAACAGCTTACCTGTAAAATCCTTTTCTTGGAGTACATCATAGAACACAGAGCTCCCGCCCCTCTGTTTTATGGGGTGAGAGTATATTACTTATATTGCTTGGCTACAAAAACTGAGGACTCCTTGAAGGAGGATGGGATATATAGGGGAGTCAACTTCCTGTATTGGTTATACCAGTGTCAACACCTGAAGGTAGGCCCATAACCCACCAAGTAATTACTTGAGGCTCTGTGTCCTATGATGTACTCCAAGAAAAGGGTTTTTCCAGGTAAGCTGTTTTAAAAATCCTATTATTAGGGGCCAAACTTTAAAAAGCTTGTCAAAATTTGGGTGATTTCGGGGAGGGCACTGGGTATTGTCGTTATAGTGTAGAAATCTCATAATCATGAGATATCTGGTCCTGGGAATTATTGAGGAAAAGATGGGCATGTGGTAGATGGGGAGGGTAGACCAATACGAACGTAATTCATTTTTTCTGTTTAGTCCCATACAGAATGTGAGGCCCAAAAACATTTTAAACTCCTCCACTGTTAGGGCTCTCCACTCGTAGGGACGGGCATAATAGGACGTTGGGTTACTTGCTATAAATTGTTGGGCATATAGGTTGCACTGGGCCACAATCAATGCAAGCATGTCCTCAGTAAAAATAAGATGGAAAAAGTCTATCGGGGAAAAATTTTCTGTGTCCACCTGGACTCCTGGCTGGGCAGTGAAAGGGGCACTGCCTCCTCAACGTTAGCTTCTCCTGAATTAGGAGGCAGCCACAAGGGGTTTTGAAGGGAATAGGGAAGGATGGCATGGGACCTAACCCTTTGGGACTGAGGTGACACCCCACTGGTACGTGGCCTTTGCCGAGGTACTGCAGTGCTGGTAGATGGCACTGTGGTGCTGGTGGATGGCACTGCAGTGCTGGTGGATGGCACTGCCTCCTCACCAGTATTCCTTCGTCTGGGGGGCGGACTCTCATCCTCCTCCTCTGAGGCTGTCAGTGTACCACTGGTTAGGACAGGCTCGTAGTCCACGTCAGACTCATGGCAGGTGGCACTGATGGCAGGTGAAACTGATGGCAGGTGGCACTGATGGCAGATGGGACTGGCAGATGGCACTGGCAGATGGCACTGGCAGAGGCACTGGCAGATGGCACTGGCAGATGGCACTGACAGATGGGACTGGCAGATGGGACTGACAGATGGGACTGACAGAGGCACTGGCACTGGCAGATGGCACTGACAGATGGCACTGGCAGATGGCACTGACAGATGGGACTGACAGATGGGACTGACAGATGGCACTAGCAGATGGGGCTGACAGATGGCACTGATATTTTATAGTGTTGGCATGGTGTATGTTTTTTTCACTCACAATAGAAATCTCTGAAGCACAGGTCGCTCTCCCTCCTCACACGCGGTCTGTGTGAGGAGGGAGAGCTGGCAATGAAAGATGATCTCATATGTTTACATTTGAGATCATCTATCATTGGCACCGCCGACCGCGCTGAAAACGGCCGCTATGATTGGCTGTTTTCAGCGATCTGTGACTGCCTGTGTCCAAGGGACACGGCCAGCACAAAACTTGCCCCATGCGCGCCCGTGGGAGCATGCATCGCGGAAGTAAACAGCAGGACATCCAGGGACAGCCACCCGGCAGATAGCGTCCACTCTGCAGCCGTCTTTCGGCTATAGCGCGGGCGCGAAGTGGTTAACTAGTGGTCTGTGTCCTGCATGCCAGGAAGACCAGTACCCCAGTGTTGCACTATGCCCCTGTCATTCATGTGAGTCCTGTCTGAAGAGTGTAGACAGTTTATTTTGTATGGGTGAAGGATAAAATGGTCTGCTTACCGAATTGATAAAGGAGGGAGAAGGTGTGCAGCCTCTATAAAGAAACAAGTGTACCTGGTGGCAGGTGGTTTTCAATCCGGGTATTCATGCAGACTGTCTTTGGAGCTGGAAGTGGGGCACTGGGTACCTTAAAACACTATGGAGCTGGAGATACTCAGGATCACAATAGTGGGTTCTTGTGCTACATGTCAGGGAAGGGGTTAGGAAAGCCAACTTGCTCTGTCCAGCATCACTTTGCAAGGACAGGCAGGTGGGGGTAGTATCCAGGTTGCCTATGAGTCGTAATAGATTGGTGGATGACTCAGTTACACGATCGTCAAAAATCTAACTTGCACTGTTCTCATCCCTAATGGCAGGGATGGAACATTGTGCAGATATCACGGTCAATCTGGGTACTATCCTATCAGACTCTACTGTGTTACACCCTGGAGTACATCTTGTTCTGATGGTTTGAGTCTGGACAGCCTCAGATGACTGGTACTGATGAGTGCTGGAGAAAGGAAGGTGTTGTGCTATGGGAAAAGGCAACAATGTTGGCCCAGAGGGGGTCATGTCTAGTGGATCCTGGGGTAGTGTCCCAACTGGTCCTAAATAAAGTTAAAAATACTTGAGACCTGAGACCAGGGTACTGGTGCTGGTATCAAACCTCCAGTGATGCCCTATATTCTGCATATGGATTGAACTGTACTCAGCGTGGTACACTACCTCAGGGAGTCTACTGCACATCTTCCCCTGTCCCTGGAATAGATATAGCAAGGACACAAGGGCGGACACCTATTACCCCAGAGAAAAGGCTTGATAACAAACCTGATACTCCCATACATTTACAGAAACTTCCTCTGGGATTTGGGGCTGAGTTAAAAGCTTGGCTGATGGATTTCAGACAACAGGATGAAATATTAAATGTGCTAAGAGATGCTGAGAAACAAGCCACCATACGACTAACCCATGATCAAAATAGATTGATCCTATATCCCACGCTTTAGACGCAGACTCTAAAGTTTCCTGGTGGGAAAGTTTATTTAGGTACAGTCCTAACGCTACAGCTTTCCTAAACATTTTGCTCTACCCTGTTATTGTCCTAATCTGTGCAGCCTTATTGCTTTTCCTGATGCAAGTAGGGATGAGCTTCGTGTTCGAGTCGAACCCATGTTCGACTCGAACATCGGCTGTTCGATCGTTCGCCGAATTGCGAACGATATGGGCCGTTTGCGCCAAATTCGTGTGGCGCGTCACGGCCCATAATTCACTGCGGCATTGCAGTGCATTGCTTGCTGATGATTGGCCAAGCATGCACTATGACCCGCATGCTTGGCCAATCACAGCCCCGCCTTAACAGAGAGCCATAATTGGCCAAAGCCAAGGAGGCTTTGGCCAATTATGGCTCAGGGGATTTAGTACACGCCCCACACTATATAAGGCCGCCTGCACGGCGGCCCTGTGCAGTGTGTTCCGGTGTGCTTAGAGAGAGAGAGAGACAGTGTCATTTCATTTGAGTTAGCTAGATTAGGCAGGACAGTCAGTCAGTTAGCTGCACTTAAAGTGTATTGTGTATATATATGCATCCCAGGTGTTGCATATATATATATATATATATATATATATATACACTGTATTCAGTTTAGCTAGATCTGTTCCTGTTATCTTCTAGACTATTTACATTTAGTGCAGTGCGTCCTGCTCACAGTGTTCAGCTAGATCCGTTCCTGTTATATTCCTACTGACAGGCAGGCTTGTCTTGTTACAGTATTTTGAAGAAAATTACTGATGTTCTTTTGATCCTATTAGTACCACAGTCAGGCAGCTAGACTATTTACATTTAGTGCAGTGCGTCCTGCTCACAGTGTTCAGCTAGATCCGTTCCTGTTATCTTCTTACTGACAGGCAGGCTTGTCTTGTTACAGTATTTTAAAGAAAATTACTGGTGTTCTTTTGATCCTATTAGTACCACAGTCAGGCAGCTAGACTATTTACAGTTAGTGCAGTGCGTCCTGCCCACAGTGTTCTGCTAAACCTACAAGTAAGTGGGGTGCGTCCTGCTCACAGTGTTCAGCTAAACCTACAAGTTAGTAGGGTGCGTACACCTCACAGTGTTCAGCTAAACCTACAAGCTAGTGGGGTGCGTCCTGCTCACAGTGTTCAGCTAGATCCGTTTCTGTTATCTTCTTACTAACAGGCAGGCTTGTCTTGTTACAGTAAATACAGCTACCTGAAGAAAATTGCTGGTGTTCTTTTGATCCTATTAGTACCACAGTCAGGCAGCTAGACTATTTACAGTTAGTGCAGTGCGTCCTGCTCACAGTGTTCTGCTAAACCTACAAGTTAGTGGGGTGCGTCCTGCTCACAGTGTTCAGCTAAACCTACAAGTTAGTGGGGTGCGTCCACCTCACAGTGTTCAGCTAAACCTACAAGCTAGTGGGGTGCGTCCTGCTCACAGTGTTCAGCTAGATCCGTTTCTGTTATCTTCTTACTAACAGGCAGGCTTGTCTTGTTACAGTAAATACAGCTACCTGAAGAAAATTGCTGGTGTTCTTTTGATCCTATTAGTACCACAGTCAGGCAGCTAGACTATTTACAGTTAGTGCAGTGCGTCCTGCTCACAGTGTTCTGCTAAACCTACAAGTAGGGATGAGCTTCGAGTTCGAGTCGAACTCATGTTCGACTCGAACATTGGCTGTTCGCAAGTTCGCCGAACAGCGAACAATTTGGGGTGTTCGAGGCAAATTCGAATGCCGCGGAACACCCTTTAAAAGTCTATGGGAGAAATCAAAAGTGCTAATTTTAAAGGCTAATATGCAAGTTATTGTCATAAAAAGTGTTTGGGGACCTGGGTCCTGCCCCAGGGGACATGGATCAATGCAAAAAAAAGTTTTAAAAACGGCCGTTTTTTCAGGAGCAGTGATTTTAATAATGCTTAAAGTCAATCAAAAAAAGTGTAATATCCCTTTAAATTTCGTACCTGGGGGGTGTCTATAGTGTGTCTGTAATGGGGCGCATGTTTCCTGTGTTTAGAACAGTCTGACAGCAAAATGACATTTTGAAGGAAAAAACTCATTTAAAACTACCCGCGGCTATTGCATTGCCGACAATACACATAGAAGTTCATTGATAAAAACGGCATGGGAATTCCCCAAAGGGGAACCCCGAACCAAAATTAAAAAAAAAAAATGACGTGGGAGTCCTCCTAAATTCCATACCAGGCCCTTCAGGTCTGGTATGCATATTAAGGGGAACCCCGGCCAAAATTTAAAAAAAAAATGACGTGGGGTTCCCCCTAAATTCCATACCAGACCCTTCAGGTCTGGTATGGATTTTAAGGGGAACCCCGCGCCAAAAAAAAAAAAAAATGGCGTGGGGTCCCCCCAAAAATCCATACCAGACCCTTATCCGAGCACACAACCTGGCAGGCCGCAGGAAAAGAGGGGGGACGAGAGTGCGGCCCCCCCTCCCTCCTGAACCGTACCAGGCCACATGCCCTCAACATTGGGAGGGTGCTTTGGGGTAGCCCCCCAAAACACCTTGTCCCCATGTTGATGAGGACAAGGGCCTCATCCCCACAACCCTGGCCGGTGGTTGTGGGGGTCTGCGGGCGGGGGGCTTATCGGAATCTGGAAGCCCCCTTTAACAAGGTGACCCCCAGATCCCGGCCCCCCCCCTGTGTGAAATGGTAAGGGGGTACATAAGTACCCCTACCATTTCACGAAAAAAGTGTCAAAAATGTTAAAAATGACAAGAGACAGTTTTTGACAATTCCTTTATTTAAATGCTTCTTCTTTCTTCTATCTTATCTTCCTTCATCTTCTGGTTCTTCTGGCTCTTCTGGTTCTTCCTCCGGCGTTCTCGTCCAGCATCTCCTCCGCGGCGTCTTCTATCTTCTTTTCCTCGGGCCGCTCCGCACCCATGGCATGGGGGGGGAGGCTCCCGCTCTTCTCTTCTTCTTTTCTTCTCTTCTTCTCTTCTTCATTTTCTTCTCCGGGCCGCTCCGCAATCCATGCTGGCATGGAGGGAGGCTCCCGCTGTGTGACGGCGCTCCTCGTCTGACAGTTCTTAAATAACGGGGGGGCGGGGCCACCCAGTGACCCCACCCCCCCTCTGACGCACGGTGACTTGACGGGACTTCCCTGTGAAGTCACGGGGAATGCCACAGGGAAGTCCCGTCAAGTCACCGTGCGTCAGAGGGGGGCGGGGTCACCGGGTGGCCCCGCCCCCCCGTTATTTAAGAACTGTCAGACGAGGAGCGCCGTCACACAGCGGGAGCCTCCCTCCATGCCAGCATGGATTGCGGAGTGGCCCGGAGAAGAAAATGAAGAAGAGAAGAAGAGAAGAAGAGAAGAAAAGAAGAAGAGAAGAGCGGGAGCCTCCCCCCCATGCCATGGGTGCGGAGCGGCCCGAGGAGAAGAAGATAGAAGATGCCGCGGAGGAGATGCTGGACGAGAACGCCGGAGGAAGAACCAGAAGAGCCAGAAGAACCAGAAGATGAAGGAAGATAGAAGAAAGAAGAAGCATTTAAATAAAGGAATTGTCAAAAACTGTCTCTTGTCATTTTTAACATTTTTGACACTTTTTTCGTGAAATGGTAGGGGTACTTATGTACCCCCTTACCATTTCACACAGGGGGGGGGCCGGGATCTGGGGGTCATCTTGTTAAAGGGGGCTTCCAGATTCCGATAAGCCCCCCGCCCGCAGACCCCCACAACCACCGGCCAGGGTTGTGGGGATGAGGCCCTTGTCCTCATCAACATGGGGACAAGGTGTTTTGGGGGGCTACCCCAAAGCACCCTCCCAATGTTGAGGGCATGTGGCCTGGTACGGTTCAGGAGGGAGGGGGGGCCGCACTCTCGTCCCCCCCTCTTTTCCTGTGGCCTGCCAGGTTGCGTGCTCGGATAAGGGTCTGGTATGGATTTTTGGGGGGACCCCACGCCGTTTTTTTTTTTTTTTTTTTTGGCGCGGGGTTCCCCTTAAAATCCATACCAGACCTGAAGGGTCTGGCATGGAATTTAGGGGGAACCCCACGTCATTTTTTTTTTAAATTTTGGCCGGGGTTCCCCTTAATATCCATACCAGACCTGAAGGGCCTGGTATGGAATTTAGGAGGACTCCCACGTCATTTTTTTTTTTTAATTTTGGTTCGGGGTTCCCCTTTGGGGAATTCCCATGCCGTTTTTATCAATGAACTTCTATGTGTATTGTCGGCAATGCAATAGCCGCGGGTAGTTTTAAATGAGTTTTTTCCTTCAAAATGTCATTTTGCTGTCAGACTGTTCTAAACACAGGAAACATGCGCCCCTTTACAGGCATACTATAGACACCCCCCAGGTACGAAATTTAAAGGGATATTACACTTTTATTGTTTGACTTTAAGCATTATTAAAATCACTGCTCCTGAAAAAACGGCCGTTTTTAAAACTTTTTTTTGCATTGATCCATGTCCCCTGGGGCAGGACCCAGGTCCCCAAACACTTTTTATGACAATAACTTGCATATAAGCCTTTAAAATTAGCACTTTTGATTATTCATGTTCGTGTCCCATAGACTTTAACGGTGTTCGCATGTTCGAACGAACTTTTTTCCTGTTCGCATGTTCTGGTGCGAACCGAACAGGGGGGTGTTCGGCTCATCCCTACCTACAAGTTAGTGGGGTGCGTCCTGCTCACAGTGTTCAGTTAAACCTACAAGTTAGTGGGGTGCGTCCACCTCACAGTGTTCAGCTAAACCTACAAGCTAGTGGGGTGCGTCCTGCTCACAGTGTTCAGCTAGATCCGTTTCTGTTATCTTCTTACTGACAGGCAGGTTTGTCTTGTTACAGTAAATACAGCTACCTAAAGAAAATTGCTGGTGTTCTTTTGATCCTATTAGTACCACAGTCAGGCAGCTAGACTATTTACAGTTAGTGCAGTGCGTCCTGCTCACAGTGTTCTGCTAAACCTACAAGTTAGTGGGGTGCGTCCTGCTCACAGTGTTCAGCTAAACCTACAAGTTAGTGGGGTGCGTCCACCTCACAGTGTTCAGCTAAACCTACAAGCTAGTGGGGTGCGTCCTGCTCACAGTGTTCAGCTAGATCCGTTTCTGTTATCTTCTTACTGACAGGCAGGCTTGTCTTGTTACAGTAAATACAGCTACCTGAAGAAAATTGCTGGTGTTCTTTTGATCCTATTAGTACCACAGTCAGGCAGCTAGACTATTTACAGTTAGTGCAGTGCGTCCTGCTCACAGTGTTCTGCTAAACCTACAAGTTAGTGGGGTGCGTCCTGCTCACAGTGTTCAGCTAAACCTACATGTTAGTGGGGTGCGTCCACCTCACAGTGTTCAGCTAAACCTACAAGCTAGTGGGGTGCGTCCTGCTCACAGTGTTCAGCTAGATCCGTTCCTGTTATCTTCTTACTGACAGGCAGGCTTGTCTTGTTACAGTAAATACAGCTACCTGAAGAAAATTGCTGGTGTTCTTTTGATCCTATTAGTACCACAGTCAGGCAGCTAGACTATTTACAGTTAGTGCAGTGCGTCCTGCTCACAGTGTTCTGCTAAACTCACAAGTTAGTGGGGTGCGTCCTGCTCACAGTGTTCAGCTAAACCTACAAGTTAGTGGGGTGCGTCCACCTCACAGTGTTCAGCTAAACCTACAAGCTAGTGGGGTGCGTCCTGCTCACAGTGTTCAGCTAGATCCGTTCCTGTTATCTTCTTACTAACAGGCAGGCTTGTCTTGTTACAGTATTTTAAAGAAAATTGCTGGTGTTCTTTTGATCCTATTAGTACCACAGTCAGGCAGCTAGACTATTTACAGTTAGTGCAGTGCGTCCTGCTCACAGTGTTTTGCTAAACCTACAAGTTAGTGGGGTGCGCCCTGCTCACAGTGTTCAGCTAAACCTACAAGTTAGTGGGGTGCGTCCACCTCACTGTGTTCAGCTAAAGCTACCTGTAGAAGGTTGGTGGTGTTCTCATACTACAGGCAGGCAGTTGATTTTGCTAGCTGCAGTATCAGTACATATATATATATATATATATATATATATATATATATATATATCCCAGCTTAGTGCAGCTACAGGCCATTAGTATGTCTGGAAGGCCAAGAAGGAGAGGCAGACAGTCACAAGCCAATAAGAGAGGGCAAGCAGGCTCTGTGTCTAGTGCTGGTCGTGGAGACGGTGCATCCTCATCAGCACGTGGCCATGGGACACGCTTGGCCTTTTTTTCGGCAGCTGGCCATGTTGGGCCGCAACATGCGGAAGACTTGGTCGAGTGGATGACCAAGCCGTCCTCATCCTCCTCATCCTCTCTCACCCATGCCCAGGGTACTTTGTCTGGCAAAGCAGCGGCCTCTTCCCTTGGCTCAATGTCATCAGTGACTCCTTCCCTAGCCCCACCATGTCCTCCTGAGGAGTCCCTCGAACTGTTTGACCACAGTGTTGGGTACATGCTCCAGGAGGATGCCCAGCGTTTGGAAGGCTCTGATGATGATACTGAGCTCGATGAAGGCAGTAACACGAGCACGGACAGAGTGGGTGCCCAAGAAGGACAGCAATCTGGCAGTCATGCTCCCCCTGCTGCAGCATACTGCCAGGTTTGCTCCAGTGATGAGGAGGGAGGGGATGATGAGGTCACTGACTCAACGTGGGTGCCTGATAGGAGAGAGGAGGAGGAGGAGGAGGAGGCGGCACATCACCAACGAGGCAGGATGCCCTCCAGGGGACAGCCTAAGGGCAGCACATTGACTGCATCACACCCCAAAGCTCCACATGTGCAGGGCGCTGCAGTCTCTGCGCGTTATTCAAAAAGTTCTTTGGTGTGGGCCTTTTTTGAGACGAGTGCATCAGATCGCACCGCTGCTATTTGCAACATATGTCTCAAGCGTATCTCGCGTGGCCAAAACATCTCCCGCTTGGGTACCACATGCTTGACCAGACATATGTTGACCTGCCATGCAGTTCGTTGGCAAGCGTATCTAAAAGACCCACACCAAAGAACAAAGAGGACCTCTGCTTGCTCCTCATCAGCTGAGATTTCCAACCCCACTAGACCTTCAGTCCTCTCTGAGACCTGCACTGAGAGGAATGAAGGTGTAGAATTAGGTGTGTCACAGCCACGTACTTGTGGGCAATCTGATTTTGGTACACCGACGTCAGATTGTACCAGGCAAATTTCCCTGCCCCAGCTGCTGCACCGCCGAAAGAAGTTTGCTCCCAGCCATCCACATGCCCAACGGTTGAATGCTAGCTTGGCAAAATTGCTAGCACTTCAACTGCTGCCTTTTCAGTTGGTAGACTCTGCCCCCTTCCGTGAGTTTGTGGAATGTGCGGTTCCTCAGTGGCAGGTACCCAAACGCCACTTTTTCTCACGGAAGGCAATTCCGGCTCTCTACCAGCATGTGGAAGGCAATGTCCATGCCTCGCTGGACAGGGCGGTCAGCGGTAAGGTGCATATTACCGCTGACTCATGGTCCAGCAGGCATGGACAGGGACGTTACCTAAGTTTCACGGCGCATTGGGTGACTCTGCTGGCAGCTGGGAAGGATGCAGGACAAGGTGCAGTAGTGTTGGAGGTTGTTCCGCCACCACGCCTCCAAAATGCTAATGATTGTGACACACCTCTCTCCTCCACCCCCTCCTCTTCTTCTTCCTCCATGGCCTCTTCCTTGGAACCAGCGATGCTCCGTAGTCGTTCAAGGGGCTACGCAAGTACGCAGGCCAAAAGATGCCATGCGGTGCTTGAGCTGGTGTGCTTGGGGGACAGGAGCCACACTGGGGCAGAGGTTCTGTCAGCTCTGCAGGGGCAGGTTCAGAGGTGGTTGACGCCACGCCAACTTAAGGCAGGAATGGTGGTTTGCGACAATGGCACCAACCTCCTCTCTGCCCTCCGACAGGGACAAATGACCCATGTGCCCTGTTTGGCTCACGTCCTTAACTTGGTGGTGCAGCGGTTCTTGGGCAGGTACCCGGGCTTACAGGATGTCCTGAGGCAGGCCAGGAAAGTCTGTGTGCATTTCCGCCGGTCATATAATGCCAGTGCTCGGCTGACGGACCTCCAAAAGGAGTTTAACCTGCCCAAGAACCGCCTAATCTGTGACATGCCCACCAGGTGGAACTCAACGTTGGCCATGCTGCAGCGGCTGCACACGCAGCAGAGGGCCATCAATGAGTACCTGTGCGACTATGGCACCAGGACAGGGTCAGGGGAGCTTGGTTTTTTTTCCCCACGCCAGTGGGCCATGATCAGGGATGCATGCACTGTCCTGTCACCATTTGAGGAGGCCACGAGGATGGTGAGCAGTGACAGTGCATGCATCAGTGACACTGTCCCCCTTGTCCACCTGTTGGAGCACACGCTGCGTGGAATAATGGACAGGGCACTTGAGGCAGAACAGAGGCAGGAAGAGGAGGACTTCCTTAGCTCTCAAGGCCCCCTTTATCCAGACAGTGTTCCTGCGTGCCCGCCGATCACACAGGAAGAGGACGAGGAGGAAGAGGAGGAGGAGGAGGAAGATTGTGTCAGTATGGAGGTGGAGCCTGGCACTCAGCATCAGCAGCAGTCTTTAAGGGATCAGTCCCAAGAAACACATGGACTTGTACGTGGCTGGGAGGAGGTGGCTGCGGACCATGTCGTCCTTAGTGACCCAGAGGACTCCGGACCGAATGCCTCAGCAAACCTACGCTGCATGGCCTCCCTGATCCTGCAAAGCCTGCGTAAGGATCCTCGTATTCGTGGTATCAAGGAGAAGGACCAATACTGGCTGGCAACCCTCCTTGATCCACGTTACAAGGGTAAGGTTGCGGACCTTATCTTGCCATCGCAGAGGGAGCAGAGGATGAAACATCTTCGGGAGGCCTTGCAGAAAGGTCTGTGCAACGCGTTCCCAGAGACTGGGAAGTTACAAACTCCTGTTTCTGGACAACGTGTTGCTGAGGCTTCGGTCAGTCAAAGAAGGAGCGGTGGAGAAGGTGGCCGTCTGACCGATGCGTTCAGACAATTTTTTGGTCCGCAGCCCCAAGGTATGATCGGTTCCAGCAACCATCGCCAGCGTCTGTTTTACATGGTGCAGGAATACCTAGGGGCAAGATCAGACTTGGACACCTTTCCCACCGAAAATCCTCTGGGTTACTGGGTCTTGAGGATGGATCACTGGCCAGAGCTTGCACAGTATGCAATTGAGCTACTGGCCTGTCCTGCATCCAGCGTTCTTTCGGAACGCACATTCAGTGCTGCTGGAGGCGTGGTAACCGATCACAGGGTGCGTCTGTCCACTGACTCGGTCGATCGACTGACCTTCATAAAAATGAATGAGTCTTGGATCACCACCAGCTACCAAG